>NC_141597.1:48032765-48302765 GCF_047967505.1 Dipteris shenzhenensis
ATTTTCAAGCTGCGTTACAACGAACGCTACGGTGCACTCCATGCAGTATCACGGCCATAAGAAATTCATAACGTTCGACAGGATAAACCCAAACAAAGGCTGATAGAAAACGGTTGTTATAGGCAAACACTACTCCACATATCCTCAGTGACCTGAGGGTAAATTTGGGCCAGCTATTGAGCAGCTGACACAACTCCTTGAGAGAGGAGGAAGCTTGGCAGGCTTAGCAGATTACAAGAATGGCGACATCTCAGAGCAAGAAGGACTCAATCTGGAGCAATGCAACTGTGCTCCGTGAGGCCATATGCCTGGCTCAGCGATCATGGTTGTAAGATTGAATCCCACGAAAAGAAACAAGAGGCAACCCAAATGCAAATATGGAATTGACCACGTGGTTAACGTTGAGTGGATAGGAAAAAAGGCAAGTGCGCTTTAGAAGGGACCTAGAAAAGCAACTTTCTCGTTGCTATAGCCTGCCCCTAGCGGGGAGTGCTAATAAAGGACATGGTACGACTCAATGCTTGAGCAAAAGCACAAATCTAAGGCTCATAGAGAGCTACAAAGCACGGGGCTGGATAAAGCTGCGGCGCTATCCGTGAGCACTCCTCAGGTGTGAAAGCCAAGAGGTCGGACGAACAAGAGCACAAGAGTGAAAGTTGGTTGAGCAAAGGCAAAGGAGTAGCAGTTGAGCGAGTCGACAGACAAGACGAGAGGCAAGGAGAAGCCGCCAGCTGAGAGGCAAGGTGAGCCTATTACAAGATCATCGCTAAGTTTGAAGCAAAATACCTGCAACAACGGAGAAGGGCAAAAGTCGAGCTCGTAATTACGAAAATGTGAGGCTAAAGTCGCAATAACAGGCTGAGGGCAATGCGGCGGTAGTGTGAGCCATAACGAAGGTACGCAGTGAGAGTAATTGCTCGTAGTTTAAGGAGGAGGTGTTAGAACAGCCAAGGTGAGCCCATAAGTGAAGCATTAAAGAAGCGAGCACGAACATAGCGCGTCGACGACTGAAGAAGAAGAACGTAATTCATGAGGCAATGATCGAGGAAAATCACAAGTGAGGGAAGGGAGGCCAAGCAAGGAAATAAGCATCACCTTAGCCTGAGGAGGAGCAGTCCAAGAATTGATGGCAACTTAAATTAGAGAAGCGTGTCGTTCTAGACTAGAGGGGAAGTCAGGGCTCACGAGCTGTGTGAAGAGGGAGTAAAGAGCTGGGATGATGACTCGCTCATGGAGGGCTAAGGGAAAGGCGATAAATAAGAGAGAGAAAGAAACGCTTGAACAAGAAAATGTTCAAGGCGGTAACGCCACGAGCAAGGGAAAGAATGCAAAAGTGTTTAGTTAAAAGGGGTTACCTAGGTAAGGGGGTTGTGTAGTATATATATATGTTAGATAAAGGGGTAATTAGGTAAGGGGGGATCGGGTCGAAAATAAGATTGAAGGGCAACGCATAAAGAAAAGGCAGCATAAGGGGGGCGTTTGGAGATTTACATGTGTGTAACGTTGTAATCATATGTACATGTAGGGGAGGGTGATGAGTGTGTGTGTATGGGTGGGTGGGCGGGCGGGCGGGTGTGTGTGTGTGTGTGTGTGTGTGTGTGTGTGTGTGTTTATGTGAGTGTGTGTGAGCATGTGCATATAAGGAAAATGTGCGCATGAGGAAGGGTCATTAAAAAATCCTTACATATATAAAGGCGGGGTCAATAAAATAGACTAGACATATATAACTTTAATATTTTAAAATAATAGGAGAGATGAAAGGGGAATTGCTCCAAGAGAGTGTCATAAATATATATATATATATATAGATATATAATAGCATATTCTTAAAAAATAGAAACCATTACAAAGGGGAAATTTTAATACACACATTTTGGTTCTCCATACCTTATACATTCATTATAAGCGTTAATTTCCATTACAATGAGAGAAAAAATAGAAAAAAATTAGAGGGGTTTAAAAAGAAAAAATGTGGGGGATGGAATACAAGAATTTTATTTTATTCTAATTGAAAAAAAGTGGGTAGGGAAAACAAATTAGGTTAAGCTATAATACCAAATGCACATCAAAAGGGTAAATTTTATTATCAGCAACATAATTGCACCACCATCTATTGAGAGGTTCCAAAGCAAGGGGGGGTAGGTGCCACAAGGAAAATTTTATATGTGAGTGTGGTTGTGTATTCAATGTAGTGTAGGAGTACTCCATACTGTGTGTGTGTGTGTGTGTGTGTGAGAGAGAGAAAAATGTGTATATGTGAGTGTGGTTGTGTATTCAATGTAGTGTAGGAGTACTCCATACTCTGTGTGTGTGTGTGTGTGTGTGAGTGAGAGAGAGAGAGAGAGATTCTTCCAACTTTTGGTCCTACAACCCCATCCAATGGGTGGGGGAGGAAAAAGGCACCCAATGAACCCCACTCGTGTGTGTGAATTAGGCAAACACACATGCGTGGGTCCAGGGGTTCCTTTTTCATCCCCCACCCCTTGGATGAATTAAGCATCATCTAGATGATGCTTATTTCATCCAAGCGGTGATTTAGGCCTAGATAAATTAAGCATCATCTAGGCCTAAATCATGCTTGCCGCACACATGGCTGAACAGAGCTTGACATATGCTTATTATAGATGTGGGTTGTGGCCATATATCAACATAGGGGCGTCAATGTATGGACATTGATTAGTACTTGCACAAGGATTCTTGCTAGCGGCATGGATCCACCTTCCAAGCTAGATAGACACATCTCTAGTGGATTGAGATTCCATGGTACTGATGAGAAGGTTTATTAATCTAGAGTCGAGCAATATGTCTTCCCTGTGAAGTCCAACTGCTTGGTGGCGTACATGACCAAATTTTCATGAGAGACATGAAAGACCTAGTCATTCATAATATCAGTCTCTTGGTATTTCATTGCATTAATTGAGGGTTCGTATGTTTTGACCGGCCTTTCCATATGGAGGAAATAAGATCATGAAAAAGCTTTGTTAAAAGTCCTTCCCTGTACAGCAACGTGGCTACACTAGTGAAAGCACATTTTGAAAAGCAACAGATTCACCACACCTTAACGACCTAACACTGTCCTGTATCCAGTATAAAAATGAATTTAAGCAGAGGGTGTGAAGCCCTTCATTCAGAAAAATACTTGCCTCATAATCGTTGTCTGAAATTGTAGGTCATACAGTTTAAGGTCTCAAAAAGGCTACAGGCCTTAAAGAAACTGTACATTTTACAGTACTTCAGTTGAGCATCTTGATACGGCAGATTTAGCTGACAGTCGACGATATACCCTTTACTTTCTATTACATTTTATGCTTGACAATTGAATCAACCCAAAACACAAGTTTAAATGACCACATGTAAGTAAAAGCTGGTGCTTGTGAAACAATCAGCCAAAACTATAAGGCTCAGGAAAAGGCACGATACACTCTCAACATCTCATACCAAATATATGAAAGAGTGAACATCAATACTGAAGTGCCTTTCCCACAGCTGGAACCCTCATCTTGAAATATCCCTCTATTTCCAGTCCCCAAATACACAAAGCCAGGCTCAATCAAGTTACAGCAAGGATACGAACAAGAGCGGCTGTAGAAAACAAGCATCCAAGTTTGACTTTAGTTGAACAAGCACACACAAAAACCTTGAAAGATTTCTCCTTCAGCTTTTACACCAGTTGGAAAGGCCCACAATATGTCGGATGCATTGCCTTTACTTTCCTTTGCCATGCTTTACTCCCTTTGAAGGTGCTTTGGCCACATCGTGAGCCTGAACCAGGGTTGGAAAAAAAATGAGAGAGATGAGAGCAGAACTTGCCATGTTTTGCTCATATAAATGTCATTAGGTCCACATTCATTTTCACCAAAAAGTTGACAAATAACTTCTGCAAACTCAAATTTATATGCCATCGAAACCCTGCAATCAGCAGAGCTTCACTCTTACCCCCCTCACCTTCAAAGATTGACAGTTATACTACAAACTCAGGACACTCCGTCTCCAATGGAGGCCCTATTAATTCCAAAACCAGCAAACAGAATAAAGTATGCGGTCTTCCCACAAAGTTTCAAAGCGTTAAATCCGTCATAAACAGTGAAGAGAAGATACAAAGCCAGGTGATAGCCCATCAAAATGATTACATTGGCTCACAGAATTGAGGGTCTACCATATAGGTTAAGTTCACAGCCATCTTATTATTTACTTAACAAATATCCTTGCAGGATACTATACACATTAATAGCACTGACCTGGGATCAAGGTAATATGTACATTTAGGATCTTGCACCTCAGTTCCCGTCTGGTTACTAGTTAAAATCCTGTATGTTTGTCTTTTGGCTTGTCCCATACTGCTTAGTATTTCCTGGGAGTCTGTTTGTCTTGCAATTCAAGATCAAAACCTTGGTTTTCAAATTGCATCATTTGAATTTCCCCACAATGGCTCCTGCAGGTAAAACCAGCAGAAGTTCAACCAATCCGTTTCTCAGATTTCTCCCGTGATGACTCATCTAGGCGCTTTTCACAAGCTATTAGGAATTGCTACAACCAGCCTGGCTGATTTGTTGCATATTCACAGTTGCAACATTTTACTTTGATACCATGTCGCCACTCACTAATTGCTGCCAAGCCATTGTACTTTGTCTGTGTTTCACCATGTCATCACACAACTGGCACATAGTTTAGTGTTTCAGTTTATCCAAGGTATCCTATATGCATGAGCTATTAGTGCCATTTGGATACCAGACCACTCCCTGGGTGACTTTCAGTTTGTTCTTTTTGCATCTGCAGATGTTTTCCCCTGTTCCGCTTCATCTACGTCTGTATGGTGTAGGATCACACACACAACCTTTGAGCTCACGAGGTGTTTGTAGGCATCTGTACAGTTTCAGCACGTCTCCCGAGTCATTACAAGTGCTGCATTAGCAGAATTGTCTATTTAATAACTCTCATTAATCCGTACAGTTGTTTGTGTGATGCCATTTTCATCACTTTCTCTGGTTTTGTCTCTCCAGAATTGCAGCTAGTTTATAATTTGCACTAGACATGGGGGGTAGTTGGCACCAATACAGTTCAAAAATACAACCAGAGAGTTTGAAGCTTCAACCTTCATGATGTGTCTATTAAGAGACTGCATCCTCATTTGATATTTGATATGAGAAAACCTGAACCAAACAATTGAGAGGCTGCAAAGCTTGGTGACGTGTAGGAACCTAAGACACTAGCAAGTGCAAGTAGTAAGACTTGGGTAGCACAAATGCAGAAAAGAGTCCAAGTTCGTGGAGTGCCATCATCAAAAGGCTGCAGCAACCCAGTTCTCCAAATATTCTACAAGGTTTACATATCCAATGCGACTCAATGCATCAGCCACCAAGCTAGTGCCATAAGCTCGGACCATATCGCCTTTCAGCCATTAAATCCAAAGCGTTACAGAAGTACTTAAGTTATGTGTTATCCACACACCACAAATTTGGAGTATAAAGATAATGATCCACTTCTTTAAAGCACTTAGCATGCACGACTGCAATGTGCATAGAGCCCTTTCTCATATGAGAAGGATATTTTGATTTGTGCCAAAGTCAGCTTTTGGCTCACAAAAGCTACACGTCTCAATTCCTAAAACAAAGCTCTGATGGCAAAATCATTAGCGTCTGTATCAACCACAAATAGTTTACTCAGATCCACAATATGCAACATTGGCGCAGTGGTTACCACATGCTTCAAAACCTTAATCATGCATCTAGAGCATTTCAACAAACTACACGTCAGTACTTAATCTTCTTGTATAGGACCCCTTGCTCTCTATCTTTCAAAACGTTTGAGAGTGGTAGTGCAAAAAACAGGTACTCAGGATAAAAACTGAGTGAATCCTAGAAAGGATGTCCCTTATGTGACAATATGCAATGTTTTCCATTCATTCACTACCTGAACCTTTTCATGGTCTATTAGAATACCATCAACAGTGATGATATCGCCAAGATATGGCAGTTCTCTTTTGACGAACTCACATTTGGACATCTTAGTCTAAAGAATTTCATGACAAAGAATAGCGAGAGCTATCTTCAAATGTTCTTTATGCTTAGATAAAGTCCCATTATACATGAGAATATTTTAAAATTCCATCACATTGCATGAAGGGAACTTATATGAGACACCATGAAACAAACTCGCTTGTCTTTATTATATAATTGAGGAGTACAAACTTGGTGATTGAGCCATTGATGTCCACAGTCTGATATGTTCTCCACTAAAGCAAACAGTAACCGTATGACTAATCCACAAATGGGTTCACGTGGTAGAACCACTCCTTGGAAAGCAGAATATTGATCCAGTCCATATCCAGAACCTAGAAGGAAAGAGCCTCCTCATACTCATGAATCCACAACACTGCGGCAGGAATGCACTGATCCCAAACCTCTGAATCCCCTTTGGAAAATTTCACCACATATGATTGGCTATTGCCCACCATAGGCATTGGTGACCCCCCGATGAATCTCCTCTCACAAGGCTTCTAGAATAGTTGCACCTATCTCCTCCATTCTGAATGATCCCAAAATCAAAATCCACCAAGCCAGCCTCGCCTCAGTGCTTTGCAAGCCATCTGATCTTACCTACAAGCTACACAACAAGCACCTGCATCCTCTATGAAAACACCAGCAAGATGTTATGTACCAAGCCGTCGTTAGTAGAACCTAATTGACTACCAAAGCTCTTTCTTGCCTAGGAAAGTTTGGTCGAAACACCAGTAAAGGTGTTTTGCAGTGGACACGATTTAGGACCAAGATAATTTGCTGCTCTGCTAAGATATTGATCCTAATCTTGTAGCCAGGATCTAACTCCTTGGAATCCAATGAAAACCAAGAGTCTCTCCCCAAAGCATTCGTCCTTTATACCAATGGAAAAGCAAAAAGACTTTTGCTAGTTGACCTTGGCTCCAGCAGCCAAGTAATACACCTTCAAAAAGAGTGTACCTTCATTCCTCTACACAATTATAAAGGCCATACACAAAGCATAGGACATGTTTTTATGTTCCAACTATGACACAAAACATCTTGTCACTTGATCAGGTGACTTAAAGAGAATGGACTATCAGTGCCTAGTCAGAGAGAATTGACAGCTTCTTACAAGTCCAAAGATGCCCTCGAGAGCAAGGCACATAGAGAGGATAAAAGAGGTTCCTTTTGTCTCATACTCTGTGTGAATCCGTTGGTGTCTATAGCTAGATTCGGCTACCTAAACCCCTTCAAGAAAGATGCACTGGGTAGAGTAGAAGGTGCCCCATAAGGCCATTACCAGCCCTCTGGAAAGTGGCTAGGACTCAAAGGATGTAGCGGGACTTCACTTGGGGCATGACTTCTATTGAGCTGCCTTGTATCACAACTTCTGTGGAGCTGCCACATAGCACAGGCAATCTCGGAGGGAGCCCTCCAGATAGTGACTCGGGCTCAATGGATGCAGCGGGACTTCACTTGAAGCATGACAACCTTGTTGACAAATGGGAGTTGTCTATATTAAATCCAAACACTTTCGCCAACCTCAAGGATTGCTGGGTAGAGAATCTTTTTAATTGATGTGTAGGACTTGATTCTTCCATCCCATCAGCAGCATGTACCCTCACCCGAGGATAGTGTTTGGGAGACAGTGTCCATAATTACTGCTTGGAGCATTTGGGTTGCTGGTTGTGAATTGGTGATGGAGGGCCAACAGGTGCCTCTAGCAGCCACCCTCATTGCCATTTGACAGGACAGCATCTATACCTTGCATGACATATGGGAGCAAGGGACGATAGATTCCCAGACAACTGGAAAGGTGTGCACGTTTTGCAAGGCTTGGCCTGCAATTATATTCTACACGTTCACATATCAAGGCATCCATTGGTTGTATAGCCCCCACCTTGGTTATTGGCACCTATTTTTGAGATCCCTAGGTAGTGATGGGTTCTCCAGGAGCATGTTGGGCAACAGCTCGCTATTTCTTTTACTTTCTTTCCACGATTAGCGCCACACAGATAGCTGATTTGTATGGTTTCTTTTCTCTCAAGCATTGATAGAAGATTTTTTTCTTTCGGGAGGAAAGAAAAGTCCCAAGATGGAACAAGAGGTTTGTACACCCCAACTTCAAAAGCTTGGCTTCACTTAAGCAAACAAGCATGGTTCAAGACCGTCTACAACAAGTCTACTCCTAGAAGGACATTTGTGAATGATGCTATATAGGAAAGCAAGCCTACCATCCCCTCTAGAAAAAGAGTTGTATCATCTGTAAACTTTGAGTCTAGAAGTTCCTCCTATTGGATGGAAAGATGCATACCCACCAACCTTGCCATAGGTAATACCAAAGAGAGAGACGTAGGCTTAAGTGTGGTAAGCAAACATAATGCATGCATGTGTGAAAGGAGTGTGCATCATCATGATTGAGGTAATGAAGGCTTTCGCCTTCATTGGGGGTTGAAGGGTTTAGAAGAAGTTTAAGGGTTAGAGCGAGGTTCAAGGTTCAGAAGGAGGTTCCAAGGTTTAGAAAAGAAGGTTTCAAGGCCTACAAGAGGTTCAGGATTCAGAAGAAGGATCCAAGGTTCAGGGTAGAGTACATGGCGGAGAACTCGTCTCCCTCGTAGATAATGGAGGTCAAGGGTTTAGGGGGAGCATAGGAGTGAGAGAGGAAGGAGGTATAAGAGCAAAGGGGAGGAGGAGAGGGACGAAAAGGAAGGAGGAGGAGGGAGGATCTAAGGGAGGAGGAAGAGGGAGGACGAGGAGGGAGGAGGAGGGAGGGGGAGGAGGGAGAAGAAGGAAGGAGGAGAGGGAAGAGAAGCGGGAGGAGGAGGGAGGAGAAGAGGGAGAGGAGGCGTTGCAAGGCTGGAGGAGAGGGGAGGAGGAGTTGCAAGGTTAAGACATGCTTTTGGACATGGAGTGCAAGGAAGCATGGACACTTGGAGACAATTGCTTCGAATATCAAAGTAGAACTCAATACAATGCCCCAAAGAGTCTGGGCTGTCTGGGCTTCATTCCATTATGGGGTACAATCCATAGCCACTTAGAAATTAAAAAGGTTGTCCAAAATACTTTTCTCTTAGGAAAAAACAATCTTTGTTCAAGTCCTCCCTCCCTTCTAAGGAGGTCCATCACAGCAGGAACGGTCCAGCCAGTGGTGGACAATCAGCAAATGGTCTGCTATTATCGCCCCCACTAGAATACTTATGGTCCCACCTCTATGCATGGTCCTATCTTTAATCTCTCCAACAAAACATCATGAAGTCATTGATCAAAGGAGAATCTGAAATCATTGTGAAGTCTGGAGAAATCAATTTCCTCCACGGGTCTTGGCCTCTAATTGAAAAGCTGAACTGGTCCCAAGTACCACGCTTACTAGCTAACTTATCTTCTGTGAACTCAAAGTTAATAAAGTCACCTCCAACCACCCAAGAGTCAACGCCAGATAAGCTCCTAGTCAATTGATACTTAAAGGGACCTCGTTGTTGTCTATTTGGAGCATAGGCATTCAAGATTCCTAACCTTGGATCCCCCACCCTCAGACCCATCTAGATTACTCTACCCAATCTCCCTAGTAAAACATATCTTTTGCCAAGGCTGAACTAATATATATACAGACTTCCCAACTCTGTCCAAAAGCCATGGACCAAACCTTAGATGCCCTTTTTGAAGAATTATGAATATCTAAAAAGAAAAACATATGGTCTTGCAACATGAGGATATTCATAGCTCTCCTATCAAAGCCTACTTAGACACCTCAGTTGCTGTCTTGCACAATATGAAAGCCACGCACATACAGGAAGAAGGGCTTGGGACATTGGGCACATTGCCGCTGTTTTAGAATGTGCAGCTTCCATGCAGAGAGAGAGCCTTGCTGGTAGCATGAACCAGCGCAACATGACCCTACAGGTCGCCAACAACAAGCAGAAGCAGCCATAAACAAACACAAGTACACAGTCACGCCAGTCAGCACTCCACACTGTGCTACACATGAGCAGGAGCAAGGCTCATAAAGCAGCACACAGGCACGGCCTTCCACAGAATAGGTCGACCTTGTAGCCTGCACGTAAGCTGTCTTTAAAAGTACCCCTCCAAAGCAATTGAGGCATCACTGGACCAGCATCCCAGCAGTCCAAATATAGTTGTTACAAGCAAGTGAAGCATCTGCATAGGAACAAATAGCCAGCAGCCTAATAAGTAGCCATGCAAGTGTGATCCTGATGCAACCATAGTCAGCATGGCCATGCAGCACAAGGCAGCATCTTAGAGCAGAGATTAAGACAGTTAGGATGCCCTTTAGAGCAGCCCACCAAAGGTTTTGAGCAAGGTGGGAAGCACCGGGATAGTGCAAGCTAGACCATCGGGGCACCAAGAAGATCTTGAGATTCAAGCAGTGAAGACTATTATTCTCTTAGGAGCATGAACGGTTGAAACCCAATGTGACGGCATCTATGACGCAAGCATGCCCAGGGACATAGTCCTAAGCTTGTTACCACTACTCATCCCAAAATCATGATCTAGCAAACCCAGCAACGCCAAATTTTTCAGCACTATACAATGTCATAAAGAATAGCTCACAAATATTGTAGAAATTCTCTGTAAAGCAAACTCCAGTAGGTTTAAAAATTGAAAATTCTCTGCAAAGACCTCTTTCATTAACGAAGATTTCTGAAAGGATAGGGCCACTAGCGCTATTTTGTATCTCTTCTTTGTATTGACCCACGCGCGCACACATTTATGTCCAGGAAAGAGTATCTACAAGGGGAATAGAAAGCACATGACCATGCAGCAAGAAGACATGTGGCTTATGACCTGAGTGAGGACCTGGTGGGCGACTTTGTGAACAAAGTTTTAAAACGATTTCTAAGATTTATACTCACCTTAATACATATGTAGACATAATGCAGGTCTGGATCCTGTATTGAGAAACCTGATCCCAGACTGCCATCTTCTTTCAAAGGCACTGGATCAGTCACCTCCCATGAACAGTTTTCTAGTGCTCTTTTGGATCCTGGTTTGGCTGCAACAGAGGTAAATATAATAGGCATGAATTCAGTGCAAGTTTCCACATCACATATCTAGGAGAAAACCATCAGAAACATCATCCAGAGAGCCATGCAATTTTATCTGCAAAACTAGCCATCAGTAACAGTACGTACGCAACATGTGCACATTTACAGTCCAGTTGCTATCATGAGATTTAAGGTGAGGCATACGAACACGGGGATCACCATATGTTATCTGCAAAACTCAAGGGACAAGTGTTGTGAAGCTTACACTGTACTTACACCTTTCCCTCAAGCTGAACTTCGCTAAAAAAGTAAAAGCATCACAAAATTATTTCTACTCTGCTGGATCTCCTACTACACCTAGATCGTGGGAGAGCTTGGGCTAGTAGCAAGATAGTAACAAATTCAACAAACGTGTGTTGTATAAAATTAGTCAAAACACTGTGCCCTTCACCGCAAAGAGTTGACCTGTAATGCTTTAACCATCTTCCATCATGCAACCAGGTGGGCTACATGCCGACCCTGTCTTTAGAAAACTCAAGAAATGTGCTTGATACTAAAATAAAACCTTACCAATATATAAATGCCACCAGGTTTTAGCACCCTATTAAAAGATCAGAAAACAGCAGAGGAAAACATTATCAGATTGATCTTATTTTTTCCTAAAAAACCAGCTGTGCGAAGGGAATGCCTTGAAGTGATAAGCTCAGCAAGCACAAACCTGCGGACCTCCTCGAGCATTTTTGTAGCACTCAAGTGTGCACTGGCTCCACACTGACCAAATGGAAAAAGATTTCCAGATTACAAATAACAGTAGAACTAAGGTAAGACTTAGCATCAGTCTATTATATATGAGACATGTACGGTACTTAATTCACCCTGCACAAATATAATCAATCTTACAGATGTCCCTATGTTGACAGCTGCTTACCATGAGAGAGTCCAACATGCCTGGACATGCAAACAACATTTGACAAAGAGTCAAACTGCTGTTGCTTGAATATGCTACCACAACAGATACATTATTTGTCACTTAAAAATCAGCTCAGTTTATAAAGAGCCTCTTCTTATGCAGATGCTGAGTATTCAGGATGAAAGACATTACACTCTACCTTTATCAATTGCCGAGTCAAACTCGTTGTCTGCAAAGGAAGACATATCTCTGACATCCATTGTCAAATCTGATAAAGTAGTCAAGGAATTTCTACAGATTCAGAGTGTTTTAAACTTTGATATTTAACATCATTTCTCAAGCAGTTATTAGTTTGAGTTTATATAAGAAGTAAGACTCAGGTCTCTTGCATTCAACTATCCCGCTACGAATCCTTCAGGCAGGCCATGACGGCTATGTGAATGTAGAAGATGGTAGCTTAAATTGTAGGAGTGACTTGTGTGACCTTGCTAAACAAGAGAAGATGTTGCAATGGGAGGCAGGATATATATTTTCCTTTCATTTTTCTATTTTTTTAGAAAAAAGAAAGGAAACACCCGCTGACCTATAAAAGAGTTGACCAGCCAATAAAACAGAGGTGAAAACAACTGATGAAACATTTCAGGCTATCACTTCCGTTCATTTCTGAAACATTGCCCTTTTGAAATGCAGGGCTGAAGCACCTCCAAGACAATTATGTGCTACAAGCATGTTGCATCATTCTAGCTGTACTGCACTCCATACATCAAGTCACCACTGATAAAGTCACATACCACCAGCATTGTATGCATTTGATGAACCAAAAACTGGATTACATCAGTAGATCAAAATCGAAACTATAATTGAAACTTGAGTCTGAGATCCTATAGAAAGAAGGTCAGTCTACCTTTTTTCAAAAACTCCTCCTTACATATACCACTAAATCAGCACAAAGGGATCAGAAAACCAGATCATGATTTACAAGATCTGAAGCATTGCAAATATCTCGTCTTCAAAATATCAAATCTATGCAACAGTCCCAAGATCCCAACCAAATGGATACACTTTAATTGAGGAAAGCCTTGATATTTCTTCTGCATTGCCTCAATTACAACAGAAGAAATATCAATGTTGACGATTTCGTGATAGCCATCATTGACCATGTCCTCAGAAATAACTGCAATACCAAAACACATGCTTGATTAGGTTGAAATCCTGGGACACCTTATTAATAACATTCATTGTCACAAAAGCATCTTCAAACCTAGCCCACGCTTGAACTGTACACCTGAAGTTAATACCCAACAATTCATGTCCCATATGACAAGGTACTTCCGTGTTTGTACATATGAATATACCCATACACTTAAGGTGTGCTTTTGTTGCGGTGCCTAAAAATGCTTTATTGATTACATACGTGAGATTATTGAATTTTTGCTTAAGGTTAATATAGACCGTGAAAAGTGATATCATTGTAAGGCAGCCGAAATTCATGGATAGAACACTGGAAAAGTGTATGCAGTCCTGTAAAAAGAACTCGCATAAAATACTCACACATATGACCAAAAAGTGTGCACAACTAAATAAATGAGAGAGGTATAACTGGATTTCCAGGCCCATCGCAGTGAATTTAATCTTAAATTGTGTAGAAAGCCTAATCAAGTTATCAAATACAACATGGTCAAGTAGAGGTTGGTGATGGTACACTTTGAGAGCAATTTTGGATGCTGAAAAAGCAAGTGGTTGTTGGAGGGAAACCACTCACATCCTGAAACCCCCAATTTCAGTTCAAAGATTTGTGCTATTTAATATTTCTGATCAGCAAGTGCAAGTTGTTGGGATCCAGTGTTCGCCTCCACACTTGTGAGCCCCCAAATGAGAAGGGCATGGGAGAAAATAATGTGCAGCAGTGTCATGTAGTCAGCAAGCACAGCACTTATGGCTAGCAGTATGGTTGGAATGGCAGCAAAAGAGGCCAGCGATGGGCCTATTTATAGGCAAAGGAGCAATTTCGGTCTACAGCAGGTCAATGGACAGGAGGACAGGTCGTGTGTGGGCCACACTGGGCTTGACACTCTTTACCAAAAAAGCATTCCCCATTTAGTAACTTTTGGCAAACCACCTTTACTATCTTGTCAGTACTGTATCTCAATGGCCTCCACCAAATAATTGACATAATCTTTATAGCTTGTTGCTTCTTGTTTACCTCGTGTTTAGGTGACTCAAAGGACATCATACCAGAGTCGAATGCAATGCATACATCCACAATACATTGAAAGATTGTTTCAGGACAAATACGATGCACGTGTAATCCCTATATTTATTGACGGTTCTTGTAAGAGCTATTCTGGGTCGGCACAGCACTAGTCCAGTCGGCAGATGTACAGACTGATCAGTCAATATGTCAGGCTGCTTACAAGCCCTATAAAAGGATCCGCAATGGGGGGTCCTGACAGTCATTAGAGTGTCTTGTTGTGTGCAGAACTCCACCTGGGAGAAGATCACAAAGTAGGCCTCTTGGAGGAGCATTCAGTCCTGCCTTGGAGATACTTTTGGAGGACATTGAAGGCCATTGTTACGGCACACATCTTAAGAAAGGAGAACAAAAGTAGGACAACAGCTGAAGCCCTTAGTTTGGTGCAGGGTGGAAAAGCAGCAAGCTGCCCATGTGGTATGCTTTGAGCAGGTCTTTTGCAATGGTAATGTCCCTTTTGGGAGTGTATCAGATATTCATTGGCTGTGTATTCATCTAGATGTATGTATAACACTTGTGTTCACAAGGCAAAGTGTGATTTTATTTGCATTGTGTCAACCCTGGGAAAAAGACTGCCTAACAATAACCCTAACGCAATGAATGATCTCAAATCCTCACTGGTCTCTCTCTCAAGATAGATGACCTCTCTCAAATTGTCTCTCTCTCAAGATAGATGAACTCACTGAAATTCCACACAGAAAATACAGCATAGAAAGAAGGAGAAGAACTCATCCACAAGTGTGGGAAAACTACTGACTAACGAGCTGAACACATCCAGCCAGATGATGCTGGGAAAAATAGAAATCAAGGGAGATTGCTCACTGTTGAGAGCCAGAAAAGAGAAACCTGTGGTCACACAATCCTTTAGTCTGCGGGGCCTCGAGGGGCTTCAGTGGATGTAGGAAATGTGCAGGAGTAAGCGCCTATTTATAGACAGAGAGGAGGGTTTTGAACCCTGCAAAATCACCCAACTGGGTCTGCAGACAGGCCGCCCCTGTCTGCAGTCTGCCCGACTTGCAACTGCCGACCTGCTAAGGTATTTCACTGTCCCCCAGTCTGTTAACTATTCCTCTCCAGAGGCTTGTAGATGCTGCCATGCAGGCCTGTACATCTGCGTCTGCATATCTGCTGTGACACCTCTGCTAAAGTCACCTCTGATGCAAGATCCTCGGCATACTTCTCCAGAAAAGGCGCAATCAGTTTTCCTATAGGTCTTAGCCCCTACCCTGGTCTACTGATCCCTTGTCCTCCTCATAGGGGGGCTCACAAGTGGGTCAGTGATTTTCTAACACCCCTCCCAATGACTCACTATGGGCCAATGCCCATGTGCTAATGAGATGCTCCAACTGCTCTCTTGGGAGAGTGTTTGTGAGAATATCGGGAATGTTATCTTCCGTTGGGCAGTAAAGCAGCTCTAAGATCTCGTCCAGAATCAACTCTTGAATGAAGTGGTATTGAGCCTTGATATGCTTTGTACAAAGCATGGAATACTGGGTTCTTTGCAATCGCTATGCAACTCGTGTAGTTGCACATGATCACTATCACCTCCTCTTGAAGAACTCCCATGTCTTCCACTATCCATTTGAGCCAAACGGACTAGCATTTTGCTAAACAAGCCACCTTGTATTCTACCTCGGTGGAAGAGAGAGCAATTGTCGGTTGCTTATTGCCAAATGGCATCTGATGCAAGCATTAAGCAGTAGCCTGACATCGAGTGCCGTGTATCCCAATCTGCAGCCCATCTGAGTCATACAATCCTCCAAGTTCGCTCCCCAGCAATACGTGATCCCAAAGCTGGATGTACCTTTGAAGTACCTTAGAACCCCTAATGTGGCATTCATGTGATTCTCCCTTGGCTCTGATATGAGAACTGACATAGCAATCCCACTGCAAAAGCTATATCTGGGCGAGTATTAGTTAAATACAACAAACCACCAACCATTTTTCGATAATCTGTTGCATCAACCAACTGAGATGTGTCCTCATTGCTCAACTTAGTCCTCACCTCCATTGGGGTTGGTGCTTCTTTGGATTCCTCCCTTTGAAATCTCTTTGCACCTCCCGACAATACTCCTCTTGACAAATGAAGATGCTATCATTCTTTTGCCAGACTTCTACCAAGGAAATAGCGAAAAAGTCCTAAATCTGTCATTTTGAACTCTTGCATCAAGAGTTCTTTGACGTCTTGGATCTTCCTCCTGTGATCACTTGTGACAATTAAGTCATCAACACAAAGGAGGAGGAGGATGGTCTTACCTCCTATGAGGAGGTAGAGGTTAGCATCAAATGGACTATGACATAAGCCTATCTCATAGAAGCACTCATTTATCCTCTAGTACCATGCTCTCACAGCCTATTTGAGCCCGCAAAGTGCCCTGCGAAGCCTACATTGTTGGAAAGGCCACCTCCCCATCTGTAAGCCCCCAAATGAGGAGAGCGTGGGGGAGGGAGACCTACGGCAGGATGTGCCCAAAGAGAGATTACCTGGATGTGTGGATCTGGGACAGATCTGGAGCATTCATGGTTGGTGGGGTATCCCAAGGATGAAAGGCTGCATCAGGAGCAGCTCATGTGCAGGAAGATGGCGGGGACACAGTGTCTTGGATCAGGCCTGGCATGAGGCACTCAGTGGACTGCAGCAAGACCCTATGAAAGGCGCGATAACATCAGCAATGTACGGAACAGTACGGCGCTGCATACGAGTGGCGCAGCAGAGGCGGGACAGACCAGCACATGGGTCGGCCAGGAGAGAGGCTGGTTGGGCTGCTTTGAGGCAGCCAACCAGGCCTTATATAGGGCTGACCTAGGGGCTGGGCCCTTGCCTTGATTGGAGGGCCACAAGCCCTAAAAGTGTGGGCCATAAAGGCCTAGTTTTGTGAGCCCTTAAAGGGCTGGTTGGGCTGAGCCAACCAGGTCGGTTGGGCCAGCCAACCTGGTCTGTCCAGTCGGCCCAGATTGGAACAGACTGGTCGGGTTTTTGACAGGCCCCTAGGCCTATAAAAGGAGGGGCTTCATGCCCCATTATTCATCCAACATCCAACAGAAAGTGGAGCAGACAGGAGCAGCCTGAAGGCATTCCCTTTGGCCTCATCTTGGAGGTAAAGGAGAGTTGAAGGAGTGCTGCAGACTGAGTTTCCTAAGGGCTGGGACCTTGGCTGTCTTCTAGGGCAGCAAGGTGTTGTGATCATCATACCTTCTAGAGCAGCCATTCACAAGCAGGTTGGAGCAGCAAGGTGTTGTGATCATCATACCTTCTGGAGCAGCCATTCACAAGCAGGTTGGAGCAGTGGAACAGGGACCTGTGTGTTGTAGACAAAGCTTGGCAGGGGCTGCCCACCTAGGCTGATTCACAGGTAGTAAGGTGGAGAAGAACACACTGGACAGAAAGTCTACAGAAGCTCGAGGTGGAGCACGCGGGCTCGAGTCTAGAGATAGCCGGCAGATAGGAGAAGGACCTTGTGGTTAGATCAGAGGACCACACCATTGGTGGGACTCTGGATCTATCTCTTTTGTATTGTGTCCATAGTTTTGGATGGAAATATATATTTTGGTGGTTTCTCTATCTGGCTGGTTCATTGTCTATTGATGAGTCTGCACACCTATTTTATGCACATTAAGTAAAGAAGTTTGTGATTCCACACCCCACACGCACACTGTGTGAGCTCCTGGGCATTACTATAAGTCTTCCGCTGCGTGTACCCTCTGTTGGGTCATTTTCTAACATACATTTCTTTCTTCCACCTGGTTGATGGAAGCCTTCCATCTACTCAACATAAACTTCTTCCTACAACTTACCGTTTAGAAAGGTAGTCTTCAAGTCCATCTTAAACATTGGACAAATGGTGGGCAGCCAAAGCTATGACCGTGTGTATGGTAGTCATTCTAGCTGTAGGAGCAAATGCCTCTCTGTAGTGGACTTCCTTTGCTTGTGCATAGCCTTTGACAACAAGTCTAACCTTGTATTTGTCCAAAGCACCATTGGATTTGTACTTGGCACAGTAAACCCATTTGGTTTCTATGATCTTCCTCTTCCGAGGTCTATCAAACAGGTTCCAAGTATGGTTCTGCCTCCATGGTAGCCTGCCACTCTAAAACTCCATTTGCTTCTTCAAACTCTTTGGTTCCATAATCTTCTGGATCGGAACCATCACAGCATAGTTCATGGTAGGTGCTTTTCTCTAAGACCTCCTTACCTCCAAACTACTCTTTGGAATGTTTGTGACTCTTGAATCCTCCAACTTCTTCAAGTACCATCTTGGTAGCTTTCTTACCGTCAGCGGGATCTATTTTAATGGATTATGTGCCTCAAACTCCTAATTCTGAATCTTTAGTCTCTAATTTCTTTGTCTCTTTTTCTTGAGTGATAGAAAGCCTCCGTCTCTTGGGAAAAACGGAACCTTTGATGGGTTTGCTTGTGACACAAAATCTGTCTTCTAGAAAACAACATCCTTGCTTACCCCTAGCTTCTTTGTCTCTTGGTCATACAGTTGTTAGGCTTTCGATTCCTCACTGTACTCCACAAAGATACACTTCTTGCTCCTGGGATCCAATTTGGTTCTACTCTACTTTGTCCAAATAAGCATCAAAACCGAAAATCCTTAAATGAGAAAATAGTGAGCTCTTTACCAAAATATGCTTTACATGGAGTTTTTCCTTCAACCACCTTGGTCTTTGTTCTGTTTAGGATGTAAATAGCCGTACGAATGGCTTCACCTCAAAAAGCTTCCTCCCTAGACCCATCTCAGTGATTGCTTGATTCTTCCTTTCTGCTACATCTTTTTGCTGGGATGTGTGCGCAATAGTCAACTATCCTTTGATCCCTTCTTTCTTGCAATAGGCGTCAAAAGCCTCTGAAGTGATCCCTCCCCCTTTGTTGGTTTGAAAGGCCTTGATTTTTTCCCGGACTCTTTCTCGACACTAGCCTTACACTCCTTGAACTTGATGAAGGCTTGAAACATCTTCACAATGTAGTAGATCCATACCATCCTTTGAAATCATCAATGAATGTCAGAAAGTACCAAGCTCCAAAGAATGACATCGTGGACATCTTTCCACATATGCCAGAATGGACCATTCTAGCAGAACCTTCGCTCGTTGAAGCTTGCATAGCCTCCTTCGAGAATGGCTCCCCGTGTTGCTTGCTCTCCATACAAGACTGGAAAACCTCTTAATTATTGGCAATGTATGGAATTCCATCCACTAACACAACTCTTTGCATCTCAAAGTCCCATAGCTGACATGCTTAAACCTTTTGTGCCACAACTTTGAACTACCAATATCCATTTGGGCCATTAAAGGCCTTATTTTGCACGGCCCGTGCTCCTCCGTTCCTCTTGCCACCACTTTTCCTGTGTCCTTTGACTGAATCACGACTCTTCCGTCATCAAACTCAGCCTTCATCCTATTCTTTGTGATCTAGTTGATAGACTGAAGATTCTTGCAAAGGTTAGGAACATAAAGCACATTTATAATTATGTTTTCTTCACCTGAAATTCATGATGAATGGAATGCTCCCGATTCCTTCTCCTGAGCACTTCCTGTTGTCTCCAACACATCATAGATGAATCCAAATGTGCAGGTTGAAATACCTTAGACCAATTCTTGTTGTTGTACATGCATCTAGACTCTCCGTTGTCAATGTAGCAACCAGCTGAGCAGCGCTCTATGACTAGGAAGAACTCTTTCTTGCAACATATTGAATTTGTTGAAAGTCAATGTCCCTCACATGTGAGCCCCCATATGAGCAGGGCATTTGACTGCGAGGGGGAGGGATATTGGAAACCCATTTTGGGCTGCAGGACAGCAGCAAAAAGGGGCTGGAGAGAGGCCAGAAAAGGCAAGGCAGCAAGCCCTAGTGAACCCCCTAGCAGCCCCTTATAGAGGCTGCCCAGGGAGGGCTGTTTGAGGCAAAGAAAGGGCCGACTAGCAGGTCGGCCTACTAGCCCCTAGACCAACTAGAAAGACGGCCAGTTTGAGGGCCTTCTAGTCCCCTAAAAAAGGGGCCCCTTTCCCCCTCATTTCTCATCAGCCACTGAAGCCTACAGAGGCAGCACGGAGCACGAGTAGTCTACTAGGAGAGATCCAGATTTTTCCCAGCCCCTTGCTGGATATCTTGTAGACACCTTGAGCTTGGTTTTGCCCACAATTCAGTGGAGGCATACATATGAGTTCTCTCTCATATTCTCTGTCTTGTATTCCGCATAGGTTGTGAGGTTAGAGAGATTCTATCCTTCATTTCCAACATGGTATGAGAGCACGGTTCTCAGCTCTAGACACTCTCACATCGAAGGAAGGAGATCATCTTCTCGAAAGCGACTCCAATTCGAATCAAGTTTACAGAGTTCTATTTCATCTACCGCGCTCAATTTGGAGATTATTGGATGTGTGAGATTTGCAGCAGACATGTCAAAGTCGGAAACTTCTTCTACCTCGGTTCTTCATACTTCCTCCTCTAGTCATGTGCCGTCTTATAGCATCCCTAACTTTGGAGAGTCCGCGAGCTGGATGGGAGAAATTACCCCAACTGGAAGGTAAAGATCCGGAGTCACCTTGTGGCTTGGAAGCTGTGGAAGATCACAACGGGAGTGGACGCAAAGCCGGAGGATGTTGTAGACAACAAGGGCAGGTTTCTTGTGCCGGTGAACAAAGATGAACTCAAAGCATGGGAGGTTAGAGATGCATAGGCCCTGGCTTTAATCACAGGGACGACAGTGGACTTTGGGATTCGTCATATCCAGATGGAAAATGCACCACTCTTAAGGACCTTCACGAGATAGATAACACTTCTCGTATATTGACTCGACACATCACCACTTGACAAAAGTCAAAGTGATAAGAGATCAACTGGCATCGGTTGGTTAGAAGGTGGACTCCAGTCAGTTGGCACTACGAACACTTGGGATGCTACCACGCGTAGCTTAAAGGGATTTGTCACCACAGTGACAGCAAGAGAAAGGACCAAGCCCCTAACATTCAAAGAGCTTGGGAAGCACTGGTAAGGGCAAGCCCAAGGACTCCAAAGGCAAGGCCAATGACTCAGAGAAGGAAAAGAAGGTAAAATGTTTCTACTGTGAAAAGCTTGGTTACTATGCACATGACTGCCGGAAGATGAAGGTAGATCAAAAGAAAAAGGAGTCCAAGAGCAAGGAGGAGCCCAAGATAGACACCGCCAATGTCACTATAGAAGAGCTCTTCTTGTTCATAGAGCATTGCTCACTCATGCAGCGCAAGTGATCACAAGAAGGCTTGCTACGTGGACAGCGATGCCTCAAAACACATGTCCAACACAAAGGAGTGGTTCAAGACCATGGAGAAGACCCATTTTGACTTGAAGGTGACCGCCGAGGATAGCCGAACATGCCCTGTCAATGGGGTTAGGCAGTATTCCGTTCATCACCACAGCAGGGGAAGAAAAGGTAATATCTAGTGTGCTGTTTATTCCAAATCTTTGCAAGAATTTGCTCTCCATGAGTCAGATGAATAAACATAAGATGTCATACTCTTCGAAATTGGAGAAGTCACCATCACTTCCAAGGAAGACGGACAGGTGGTGGCCCAAGGTGTCGAGGAGGATGGCTTATACCGGTTACATGCCTTAGTTGTTCATGGGGAGCACAGGCACTCGAGTTGTGGCATGAAAGGTTTGGTCATGTCAATTATGGTACTCTTACAGAAATGCAAAAGTCAAAGATGGTGGAGGGACTTCCACCGATCTCAAGCATGGGATAAAGTCTGCTAGGCTTGCTTGGAGGGCAAGCAACACTGGAAGAGATTCCCAGAGGTGGCTACATCGAGGGCTAAGGGACCATTGGAGCTGATCCACTGTCACCATTTGGTACTTCTCTCAAGAAAAAGTATAATCTTTAATAGAATTGACTTCGGTCAAAGAATGTTGACTTTGGTTAACTAAGAAAAAGTTTTATTGTTTTACTTTTGCTTTGCATTAGAAAAAGAGAACCATGGGTACACCTAAAAGGCACTAGGATTAGTCCAAGAACTAGGAATGCATGCATTTTGCTAACCTTTAATGGGTTGAAGTGAGGGAGTTTGTGTAGGACTTGGAAGGGTGCTAAAAGGCCAAAAAATTTGGAGCAAGTAGCCAAAAGCACGTCCCACAAGGCAAAAAGCACCCTATAGATGACGTCATTAAAGAAGCACCCACTGGGTTCTAAAAAGAGCATAAAGCTGCTCCTAGGTGGGCTAAAAGCAAGACCTTCGGGGGGTCCAGCCTTTATTTCTGGGCCCTAGTTCTGTGTACTGCCTTTTTCTCTCTCTTCCAGTCCCCTTTTTCTTGCTGCGAATCACTACTTCTACTCTCGCATGCTTCCTGAGGTGTTGTACGGCTGATTCCAGAGCCATATGTACTAGTTCTTGGCATGCAGAATCTGTTTTTGAGGGCGAGATCCTGCTGCGAACTGTTTTCCAGTCACCTGGGGTCATTGTACCTTCTGCAATTTGGATTTCCTGCCCTCCACTAAGCCCTGGATTTGCTGCGAATTGCTCTGGGATGCATTTTCTCTGCTGGGATCTACCTGAAAACCCTGAAGTTGCTACGATTTGATTCCAGAAGGGTGTTTAGGATTTGTCGGATCTGTTTTCATCCACTCCGACATCTACAGACCAATGTCAACAAACTCGTTTGCAGGTTCGAGTTACTCTCTTCTATTTGTGGATGAGTTTAGTTGGATGCCTTGTGTATACTTCTTGGCCAAGAAGTCTCAGGCATATCAGACTTGGGTATACTGCCTGGCCAAGAAGTTTCAGGCATTTCAGAAATTTAAAGAATAGAAGGCCAAGGTAGAGAAGGAAACAAGACAGGATGTCAAAGCATTCCGCAGTTATCGAGGGGGAAAGTTCACCTCCAGAGAGTCTAATTCTTTCTGCAAGAAGCATGGGATCAAGCGTCAATTTACTTGTGCACGCACATCTCAGCAGAAGGGGATAAGCACCGAACAGTTATGGAGATGGGATTGACCATGATCAGAGGGAGGGATCCCTCGAAAGCTTGCTAGGGTTAAGCAGTCAATACCATAGTTCACACCCTCAACAGGACCAAGACCAAGGCCATTGCAGATATGACACCCTATGAAGCCCACTATCTCTCATTTGAGGATTTTTCTTTCTGTGCATAAAGACGATAGATCAAAGCTGGATTCCAAGAGCAGGAAGTGTGTCTTTGTCGGGTACAGTGAAGAATCTAAGGTGTACCATATCATTGACCCGATGAAAAAATAGATATTGATTAGTAGGGACGTGATCCTTGAGGAAGCAGCGTGCCAAGCAGAGAGGAGGTCATCAAAGTTCCCAAACTTTCGACACCCAATTTGACCATTACAGAGGTAGAGACGACTGAAGATTCCAAGGAACCAGAGGAGGAGCTACGTGTACTAGATCCACCCCCGAAGTCAACTCCAGTGAAAGGAAGTTACCGACTTGGTATCTTAAGACCCTGTAGGAATCTCTGATAATGGACAATCCCGAGACGCGTTCTAGATTGAGGATATGGATGTGACTCAGGAGGAGGCGATGGTAGTCATGTGTGGCAACCAGAGTTGCATAGCCATCGCAAAGAACCCCAGTGTTTCATGCATGGATGAAGAACATCGGAGTCCATTACCACTTTGTAAGCTCATCACCGATGACATCATGGAGCTCATGTACTAACCGACCACTGACAACCTTTTCGACGTATTCAAGAAGGCTTTCCCATGGGAGCAAATGGAACACCCCATTTGACACCTGGAGATCGGCCCACAGTGGCATCATTGAGAGGGGGTGTTGGAAGTAAATGTCCCCCCACCTGCGAGCCCCCATATGAGGTGGACATGGGGGGGCACATGACTGTGAGGGAGAGGGATATTGGGAACCAATTTTGGGTTACAGGACAGCAGCAAAAAGGGGCTGGAGGAAGGCCAGAAATGGCAGGGCAGCAAGCCTTGATGAACCCCCTGGCAGCCCCTTAAGGCTGCCCATGGGGAGCTGTTTGAGGCAAAGAAAGGGCCAACTAGCAGGTTGGCCTACTAGCCCCTGGACTGACTAGAAAGTCGGCCAGTTTAAGGGCCTTCTAGCCCCCTATAAAAGGGGTCCCTTGCCCCCCTCATTTCTCAAGTGAGGGACTTACTTCAGAAGAGTCCTCACTCATAGCACTTCTCCTTTTGCATCCCCTGTGCTCCTGGTGAAGAAGAAGGATGGTTCTTACCGTATGTGCATTGACTACAGAGACTTGAATAAGGTCACCATCAAGAACAGGTTTCCAATCCCCAGGATAAACGACCTGTTGGATGAACTCAAGGTGCTAAGATTGATTTGAGGTCTGTCTATCATCATATTAGAATGAAAGCTGGGGATGAGCACAAGACAGCCTTTCGCGCAGAGAGGGGACTGTATGAGTTCAAGGTGATGCCTTTTGGATTGACCAATGCACCAACTACCTTTCAGGCACTCATGAACAAGATTTTGCAGCCTCTCCTTTTCAAATATGTGCTGGTATCTTTTGATGACATCCTCATTTACAGCAAGGATAAGCATGAGCACATCAGACATGTCAAGCAAGTGCTGGAAATTTTGAGGTTGCATCAGCTTTATGCTAAAGCCAGCAAATGCACTTTTATGGCACAAGAGGTTGAGTATCTTGGTCACATTGTGAGCAAGGATGGCATTCAAGTGGATCCTGCAAAGGTGAAATGCATTGTGGATTGGCTGCAGCCACGCAACCCTACTCAGTTGAGGGGATTTCTAGGTCTTGCTTCCTTCTACAGGCGCTTTATTCACAAGTTTGCCGAGCACGCAGCCCCTCTGACATACCTTTTGAAGAAGAATGCTTTTATGTGGTCTACAAATGCACAGCGCAGCTTTGAAGACCTGAAATTCGCCCTCACTCATGCTCCTGAGTTGGTATGCCCTGATTTTTCACGTACTTTCATTGTGGAGGCAGATGCCAGTGGCAAAGGATTAGGGGCTGTGCTAAGACAGGAACACGGGGTAATTGCTTTTGAAAGCAGGAAATTGGATGCCAAGGAACTAGATTATCATGTGTATGATCAGGAAATGTTGGCTATCCTCCATACTTTCGAAAAATGGCACCACTACCTGTACGGTAGCAAAATCAAGGTTAAGACAGATCATAGGACACTCAGGTATTTCCTTATGCAGCCCAACTTGTCAATGAAGCAGAAGAGGTGGCTGGCTAAGGTTCAGTCTTATGATTTTGACATCGAGTACAGGAAGGGGAAAGAAAACGTGGTTGCAGATGCCTTATCCCGTATGTGGGCTTGCAGTTTGTTTGCCATTCCTACCATCTACCAGGAGTGGAATCATGGTATTCAGGAAGAATACATGCAGGATTCTAGGGCAGCTTCCATATTTGTGGAGTTACAGAGGCCATCGAGCCAGGGGCATGCTGAATTTAAGCTGCATAATGGGCTGTTGTGGTGCAAGTACAGAATTTATTTGGTGCCAGATTCAAAGTACCGACTCCTGGTCTTACAGCAAATGCACTCATCTCCTATGGCAGGACATGCGGGTATTACTAAGACATATGAAAAGGTTAAATAGACCTTTATCTAGGATGGCTTGTGGCGGGATGTAGTTAAATTTGTCAGTCAATGTTTGCACTGCCAGCAAAATAAAGTGGACAGCCGGTTACCCGCGGGTCTCTTTTGCAGCCATTACCTATTCTAGAAGGCAAATGGGCTCACATTGCTATGGATTTCATCACAAGGTTGCCTTCCACAGAGCGGGGATGGGATAGCATTTTTGTGGTGGTTGACACTGTCATGTGCACGGATTGGTATCTGACGTGTACTGGGTACACAAGACTAGCTCAGGTAGCCTAGGGAGGCTTAGAGCTAGGCAGGCTTGATTCTCGGGTTGAGTGGCAAGGGTACGAACCAGTTAGAGGTCTTCGCTATTTTTGGCGCTTGGGGCCCGAGTCTATAAAAGGGGCCCAGAGGTTCAGTTCTCAGAGAGTCGATGGGAGCAAGTTTCGTTCCCAGGTGCTTGGTCTGATCCTGGATTGAGTCGCGGACGCGCGCTTGCATCATAGCGTAGCCCAAGGCCCAATAGCAGATCCCAGGCTTCACAGCGCCACCTGGTGGTATGAGACACCAGGTTGGTTTGGATCTGATTGGGAGTTCGTGCCAGTAGTTCAGCTCGTGGCTTGGAGGGGACATCTCCTGATTCGGGATCACATCCCGTAGATGTCATAGTTGGGTGGTGAGCAACCTGCTCAGTTTTCTCACGTTGTGTGTGTTCTTGTGTTTGCTTGCAGATCAGAGGTTTCAGGAGTGCTGGGACGTGTCAGTTGGTATCAGAGCCAACTCCTGAGGTAGGAACTTCTGTTCCAAGAATTTTGGACGATATATTCCTCCAAGTATGCCCTAATTTCAAAATTTGTGCTGCAAGTTCTTGTTTGGTTCATCATTTATGGGAAGTGGTCAGACTTTAGGGAAAAGGTAGGAAGAAGAGAGTGAGGATGAATTCGAGATTGCTGAAGGGTTTAGGTAAGAGAGGGTGTGAGGTGTAGCTAGGAGGTGTAGCTAGGAGAGAGTGGGGAGGATTGGAGGAGAGGCGTGAGAGGGGCTGTTGGGTAGACGAAGGGTTGACAGGAACCCTAGGGGATCCCGTGCTTTGGTCAGGGCTGCGCAGAGGTTAGGTGACACAAGTAGGTGAGGCTGAGGGTGCGCCTAGGGCTGAAGCGTGATTCGGCCAGGCAGGGGGGTGCGCCATAGGCTGGAGCAGGGTGCGGCCAGGCTGCCCGAGGAGGCTGATGTGTGAAAAAAGCACCACCCTCCAAGTTGGGAGGGTGGGGCGAGAAAAGCATCGACCCTCCAAGGTTGGGAGGGTGTGCATGCTAAAAAAAAGCATCAACCCTCCAAGTTTGGGAGGGTGGGCTTTTCTAGAAAGCATAGCTTCCTAGAATAGCTACACCATCTCCTTTATAGCTTGACGAAATCCCAAGCTCAGCCACAGCTTATGCAAGTGTGCGCAAGAAGACCTCTCCACACCTCTACCAAGTTTGGGAGGGTGGGCTTTTCTAGAAAGCATAGCTTCCTAGAATAGCTACACCGTCTCCTTTATAGCTCGACGAAATCCCAAGCTCAGCCACAGCTTATGCAAGTGTGCGCAAGAAGACCTCTCCACACCTCTACCAGATTTTCATCACCTAGGTACAGTTCGCAGCAGATTACCGTACGGTACAGCCAGCAGCGGAACCAGCAGGGGGGAGTCCCTGGGTTCACCTACTCGAGTTGATCGACAGCTTTGTACCCCTTCTTCTCGGCCAACTTCTCTTCTTTCGTCACCTCCTCCTGGGACGGTTTTTTTCTTTGCTCCACTCTCCTTCCAGCTTCGATTCCACCAGTCACTTCTCTCAGTTCGCTACTCTTTTCAGATCAGATTTCAGACATGGCTGATTCTGTAAATCCTGAGTTTGCCATGGGTGACCAGGATTTGGACTACCCTGCGGAGGAAGACCAGGGTCTCTACGACGATCTGATTACGAAGAAAGCCTTCAGTGAATTCACCACTGCTCTTGATGGAAAGTTTGAGCAAGTTAATGCGAATCAAACGGGGTTAACACAGCAACTCCAAGGGATTCAGACTACGCTCACACTTCTGACTAGCACTGTTCAGGCGCTCACGCATGTGGATGCCATGGCTTCAGTGTTAGGTCCGAACATCACTCCAGATCCTTTTCCCGGAGATCAGAAGTCTCGTACCAAGGAGGTTGTTGACACTTGGTTGCACAAGTGGCAAGTACACTTCCAGTTTCACCCGTACCCAGATGACAAGAAAATACAGCTTGCAGCCGGGTTCATGTCAGGAAAGGCTTTATTATGGTGGAAGGAACTCCAACCCAAGCCTGCAACATGGATAGATTTCGAAGGGGTCTTCAGGAAGGAGTTTCTGAAGAAGGAGGACGATTATGATATCGTAGGCAAGCTCAAAGCCCTTGATATGTCCAAGCTGAACTTGACTTTTGAGGTTTATCTTCAGAGGTTTCGGCATCTGCAGACCAGAGCTACAAAGATGGATCCAGTGAGCTTGTTAGGTTTCTTTGTGGATGGTTTGCCTGACTTGTAGTTGCAGATCAAGAACAACAAGTGTACCACGTTGCAAGAGGCCATGAATTACGCGCGTATTTATGATGATACCATGGCAAGTGCAAAGGGAACCACAATTTCTGACACGAGTGGGAAGAACAAACGGAAGTTCTTCCAGTCTACCACTGGTACCGGGGAGACGAAGTCTATAGACAACGCCTCCAAGAAACACTTGTCGTGCCTGTTTCCTTCGTACCTTGAAGCTAAAGAAGGAAGGACGTTGCTTCTTCTGCGAGGAGCGGGGCCACACTAAGAATGATTGTCCAAAGCGCAAGAATCAAAAGCAAGCGCTGGGACCGAAGCTCCAAGCGGGTCCGGGTACCAAAGCCAAGGGAGCGAACCAAGTTTCGATGACAGGTATTTCTAAAAATGTCATTACCTACCCACTTTTTTGTAATTGCACTTTTAATACTTCGTTATTTGGTTCCCATGATCTTTTCCGAGTTTATGGAGAAGTTAGGGACCAAAGAGTTCACATTCTCTTTGGCCCGGGCAGCTCTCACAACTTTGTTAATTACAAACTTGTGCAGAAGATGGGGCTGTCCATGATACCTAGCGATCACACCTATGAGGTGCAGCTTCCAGCTGGGAAGAAGCAGTTTTGGGATCGCAAGATTGAAGCGCTTTCTATCCGGATTCAAGAATACACAGGAGCTCTTACGTGCTATGTTATGTACTTGGAGCATGTGGACTTGTTAATCGGAATAGAGTGGTTTAAAACCCACGATATTCGGATTGGATGGACGGAACATACCCTTTCTTTTGTGGATAAGGACACCCAATTTTGTATTCAGTGTGATAATATTCCCTCTTCTTAGGGACCTATTGTATCTGCGATGCAGCTTCGGAATATATTAAACACTTCTCATTATGATGTCTATCAGTGTGTTTTGATTCCACTCTCTTCATTTGTTATCTCTGTTAATAACAAGAATGATTTAAGTGTGTTTGAACACCATGAATTGAGAATGTTGTTAGATGGTTTCAAGGATGTATTCCCTGCTCAACTGCCGGAAGGTTTACCTCTAGAATGGGCAGTAGATCATCGCATAGACTTAGTACCTGGGGCTCAACCTATCAGTGTACCACCTTATAGGATGAGCCAGCTTGAGGAGGATGAGCTAGCTTCACAACTACAGGATTACCTGAATATGGGCTATATTCGCCCAAGTAAATCACCTTGGGGAGCACCTGTCCTCTTAAGAAAGAAGAAAGATTCTACATGGAGAATGTGTATAGATTGTAAACGATTGAATAAAGTGACAATTAAGAATCGATACCCTCTACCTCGTTCCGATGATTTGATAGACCGTTTGACCGGAGCAAAGTATTTCACTAAGATTGATTTGCGTACGGGTTATCACCAAATCCGTATCTATGCTAAACACATAGATAGAACCGCATTCTGAACTAGGTATGGCCACTACGAGTTTCTTGTATTACCTTTTGGTTTGACCAATGCTCCTGCCACCTTCCAGCAAATGATGAACGATTTGTTCCGAGATTTTCTGGGCAAATTCATTGTAGTGTTCTTAGATGACATCTTGGTATATAGCCGAACGCTTGAGGATTACATAGGACACCTCCGGATTGTCTTAGTTATTCTAAGACAGCATAAGCTTTATGTCAAGATGAGTAAATGTGACTTCTTTATGAAGGAGATCATTTACTTAGGACACAAGATTTCTTCTGAAGGTATTAGCATTGATCTGGATCGTATCCAGAAGGTTTTAAAATGGCCTATCCCTCAGACTGTGAAACAACTTCGTTCTTTCCTAGGATTTACAGTATTTCTACGGAAGTCTGTGCGTGATTATTCACATATCACAGCACCCCTGACAAACATATTGAAAGGTCGTGGACGCAGGTCTACCCAGCCGATCTCTTGGAATGATGCATTGAATAAGGCTTTTGAAACCTTGAAGTTTTCTATCAAGGAAGCACCCGTTCTTGCATTACCCGATCCTACCCGGCCTTATGTTTTAGAGGCCGATGCGAGTAATTTTGAGATTGGGGCAGCTCTATTCCAAGAGGGCAGACCTGTAGCTTTTGAGAGTAAGAAGCTAGACGACACCCAATATCGTTGGCCCACACTAGAAAAGGAACTCTATGCTGTAGTGTATGCGCTTAAGGTTTGGAGACACTACTTGTATCGTTCGAAGTTTCTTGTATTGATTGATCATCAGTCAATTAAGTATGTGTGTGATGGGTCTGAATTGAGAGGACGGAAAGCTAGATGGGCAAAATTAATGCAAGATTTTGATTTTGAAATATTCATTGAATAGTGTGGCAGATGCCTTAAGTCGAGTCAAATTTGTAAATGCTATGTCATTTACGGAAATATCCTCAGACCTATTTCAATCCTTGAGAGGGCTTTACGCAACTGATAGTCATTTCAGTTCTTATTGGTAGAGAGTCCAGGATGGGAGCTCCATGGTTGACCAGGACTTAGGGATTGTGCCACCTACGGTACAGGTGGTGGGAGGTCAGTGGATGATTAGGAACGGCTTGCTGTTCCAGAATGGAAAGATTTGTGTGCCAGATGTTCTGGAACTTAGATCCAAGATTCTCTGGGAGTGTCATGATGCTCCTAGTGCTGGACATCCGGGTATACATCGGACTCTGTCTCTTGTGAAGCATACCTTTTATTGGCCTCAGATGCATGCATTTTTTGAAAACTATGTAGTAGGTTGCCCGGTTTGTCAGGTTACTAAGGCAGAACACCTTAGAAGCGCGGGTTTATTACAGCCACTGCAGATTCCAGGTAATAAACGGGAAAGTATTTCCATGGATTTTATTTTTGGTTTGCCTCGAACGCACAAGGGTCATGACTCCATTTGGGTCATAGTCGACCGTCTGACAAAAATGGCTAGATTCTTACCTACTAGAACAACTATTTCAGCTGTTCAGCTGGCTCACAAGTTTGTGGACCACTTGTTTAAGCTGTATGGTTTGCCCTCTGACATAGTCAGTGACAGGGACTCAAAGTTTACAAGTAACTTTTGGACACTTGTTTTTGAGAAGTTAGAAACTACTCTAAGTATGAGTTCCTTAGATCATGCACAATCCGAGGGTAGTACAGAGAAGGTTAACCAATTGGTTGAAGATATGCTTCGGGCATATGTATCTAAGAGACAGTCTTCATGGGAAGATTATCTACCTATGATAGAATTTGCTTATAACAGTGCAAAGCATTCGAGTACTGGTTACAGTCCTTTTATGCTTATGTACGGGTTTCAACCTAAGTCACCAGTTATGGTTGGGTTAAAAGGGATTCAAAATGATGCTACAAAGACCTTCTTGCAAGACATGCAGGAAATGTTGCAGTTTGCCAAGGAGTCTATTAGAAGTGCCCAAGATCGGGACAGATTTTATGCTAATAGACATCGTTCACCTAGAGAGTTCTCTGAAGGAACGATGGTCTATTTGCGAATTCCCAAGGAATCCAAGAGCCTAAGTAATGGTTTGGTTCTGAAATTCCACCAGATACTGTGGTGCCTTCAAGGTCATTAAAAGAATTGGACCACTTGCATATCGACTAGAATTGCCTCCTGATGTTAAAGTATATCCAGTCTTTCATGTCAGTAGACTGGAAGAAGTCTTGGGTGCGGATGATCAACTTGTTTCTCCTCACGAGATAATAGAAGTTACAGATTTGACTTTTATTCCATACGAACCTGAGTGTATTCTTGAATTTCATGAAAGACAGATTCGAAATAGAACTATCACGGAATACAAGATCAAGTGGAAGGATCATGTTGAGGAGGATGCAACATGGGAGACATTACAAAACCTCCAGAGAACATTTTCGGGTTTTTTAGCGAACTCAAGAGTGAGTTCTTAGAGGAGGGGGAGTATGTCATGTGCACGGATTGGTATTTGACGTGTACTCGGTACACAAGACTAGCTCAGGTAGCCTGGGGAGGCTTAGAGCTAGGCAGGCTTGATTCTCGGGTTGACTGGCAAGGGTACGAACCAGTTAGAGGTCTTCGCTATTTTTGGCGCTTGGGGCCCGAATCTATAAAAGCAAGTTCTGTTCCCAGGTGCTTGGTTTGATCCTGGAGTGAGTTGCAGACACGCGCCTGCATCATAGCGTAGCCCAAGGCCCAGTAGCAGATCCCAGGCTTCACAGCGCCACCTGGTGGTATGGGACACCAGGCTGGTTTGGATCTGATTGGGAGTTCGTGCCAATAGTTCAGCTCGTGGCTCGGAGGGGACATCTCCTGATTCGGGATCACATCCCGTAGATGTCATGGTTGGGTGGTGAGCAGCCTGCTCAGTTTTCTCATGTTGTGTGTGTTCTTGTGTTTGCTTGCAGATCAGAGGTTTTAGGAGTGCTGGGACGTGTCAGACAGAATGACAAAGCAAGCCTATTTCATACCCACTAAGACCCGTTATTCAGCATCACAGGTTGCTTGGCAGTTCATTGAGCATGTTTTTAAGCATCATGGTTTCCCTCGGGAGATTGTTAGCGATAGAGATGCAAAATTTATGGGTCACTTTTGGCATGAATTATTTACAGCAGTGGGTACTTCTCTTACACATAGCACTGCTTACCACCCTGAGACGGATGGACAGTCAGAAAGGGTGAACAAATGGCTGGAGGAGTATTTGAGGCATTTCTGTCATGACACACAGAAGTCTTGGGATAAGTGGTTGGCACTTGCTGAATTTTGTTACAACAGTACCAAGCACATCTCTATTGGCATGAGCCCGTTCGAGGCTATGTATGGATGCACAGTGGGTATGCCATCTTTAGTTGCAGACATGGCTGTGAAAAATCAGCAAGCAAGAAATGACTTGGAGAGTATGGATGCCCTTCTGCAATTGGCTAAAAAGAATATGCAGGATGCCCAAGCCAAGCAGAAGAAGTATGCGGATGAACATAGGAGGTATCTGTCTTTTGAAGAAGGGGATTATGTGCACTTACGCCTCCATAAGAACCATTATGCCTCGCTGAAGGGTAACACCAACACGAAGCTTGCTCACAGGTATTACGGTCCCTACAGGATCATCCGCAAAGTTGGTGAGGTGGCGTATGAGTTGGAGCTACCCAGGACCTCCAGGATTCATAATGTTTTCCATGTGTCCTTGCTGAAGCCACATGTCAGACAACATGTCCAAGTCCTTCCTGAGCTACCACCTATGGATGAGGAGGGCCACATACTCTATGTTTTGGAGCGCATCGTGGGTTTTAGGGATCACGTACTCCAAAACAAAGTCTACACCGAGTATCTTATCAAGTGGCAAGGACTCCCTGAGGATGAGAACTCATGGTAGCCAAAGAGCATTGTCCAGGACAATCCCTATCTCCTACCGGGCTGATTATTATTTGCTGTTTGCTGCACCAATTTAACAGCCTGCATATGAAATTTTGAGGGCAAAATTCTATGGGAAGGGATGGCTGTAATGAAGGGGAAAAAGAGGCCAAGTTAGAGGCCCTTTAGGTGGAAAATGTGGAGGGACTATGTAAGTCTCCATCCACCCACTATTATGTACTTTTTGATGTGACATCTAAACCTATCTACTCTCTTTTCCTCCTTCCTGCCTACGCTCACTCACTCTCTCTTTCTCTCTTCCCTACTCCCTCTCTTCCTACCTCATTCTCTCTCTCCTACCCTTCCTCTCCTTCTTCCCCTCTCTCTCCCCCTTCTGCTCCTCTATCCCCCTTTCTCCAAATCTGTCCCTACCCCCTTCTCTACAATGTGCATTGCTGCTGGTTTTAGTATCTGATAGCCCTTTGATACCCCACGGCTCTCTTCCTGTATTACCAACACTTGGATAGGGTCATGTATATAAGCTTGACTCCATTTCAATACTTTCCGACTCCCCCAACGATACTAATGTCTTTTCTCTGAGGGATAATTCATGGCTGATTAAGTGATGATTTCTTTGGTGACTTCAGGCATAAATGTGGTGGAGGGATTGCTCTATTTTTCTTTCCCTATGGCTTGCAGCTTTTCATGCAACAAATCAGTATGCACTCTGGCTGCCTACACGGCCTGTTTTTGGCTGTCAAAGCATCCCGTAAGAGGTGTTCACACAGACAGGTCACAGGACACCAAATTTTGGTGTCCACTCAATCATCTATTTTGATCTTTATGGCTTTCACGCATAGCCTACCTCATCCAAACTTTGGGAAGGCTGGAAACTGTGGAAAGGTCAAAAGTTAGCTCAGGTCATAAGCTATGGAAGGTGATTCATAGAGTCAGAAGAAAGAATGTGGACGAATTTCCTATCATGATCATGACCATAAACAAAATTATCATCCCATTCACAAGTCCACATGAGACTTGGACTATCTTGAAGGATAGGTACTAGATAGTCAACCCAAGAAGGATCCTAAGTCCACAAACCAGTTGATTCTCTCTCAAGTTGGGTGAGGGCTAGAGCATTCCACACAAGAACAGATCATTTGTGACCATCTTGCAGTAGTTCCAAAGACAAACGATGGGCAATCCGTACTTGCCACATTGCTCCTTAACGTATTTCCATATACTTTCAAGGGATTTGTGACTCCAATCTCACCTCTAAAACGTTGCAGCCTGCATTCTTTCGAGGAGATGAGTGCCATGTTAGTATATATATCTAAATGAATGTATGTATTGATGTATAGGAGGAGCTGAGGATGAAGACGTATAAACGAAAGTGACAGTAAGTCAACTTCCGGTGCCCAACCAATACAGGATTTTAGAGAGAGAGAGAGAGAGAGAGAGAGAGAGTTAACTTTTTGTGCCCAAGAAAAGCGAAACCAAGAAAGGATTCTAAAATTCAAAGAATTCTGATCCTTGACCCTAAAACATGGAAAGAGAGAGGACACGGGTTGTACAGCCTTGGGAGCAAGCTATAATAGCTTCGAAAGCATGGAGTATCTGCTTCCAGCATCTGATTAAGGCTTCCCCCCTGCTCCCGTCACTCCACATCCTTGACACTCTCCTCAAGTGCCTTTATGTGCTCATAAGTCTCCCCCGAAGCAGGCATCCACTTACGCTTGTAAATACCCGAGTAACGGAGACTTATGAAAGATATTGAAAACCTTCACATCTTTCTAGCTTATAGGAGTCTCCTACGTATGACAACTAAAGTTTGCATTTTTGCACCAAACATGTCTCGTAATCCGCAACCAGTATGCCAATTTGTCTGGTGTGGCGACCTAAACACGTTATTACTTCCATTCCGCTTCTATTTACAGCCCATTCCCGGATTCGTGGCCTCCAAAACAGTCGAGAATTTAACAGAACTAACAAAATGCCTTACACTTCAAGCCCTTCGTAATCCTACTTCAAAGTCAATACAACGCCGTCGCTCTAACACAGTAAGTAGGACTCTACATCGCGCGTGAAAGGTCAAATTCCTGTCCTATAAGAGAATTCGTTGTCCCTTAGTCTTCTTGGAGAACCGATGAACTTGTATTCGGCTTACAATTCGTGAAAAACCACCGTTTGGTAGCATTATTATCGTAGATTCACAACTCTGTAATCAATGTAGGAAGAGGAAAGGCAGCATTATGAAAGGGTAGCCATGGAGTACTACTCGCTCAAATATTATCTAGAAAAATTGACAACAAATTTCAGGCTCTAATTAGTCAGCCATTTCGCTTCACGACGGAAAGGAAACCGTTAATCATTTTAGGAAGGAAGCTAACCAGCATTGCCGCAACCAACCATCAGAACGCGTGCAGCCTTTGGTACGTATTTTCGAAGTAGAGGGGCTAAGCCAGCGTACTGTTGATACCAGTCAAATGATCCAGTGTCTTGCCTGTATCTATTGTCCCAATAGCTAGCGTCGCCATACGGCTGCGGATTCCCACGCGTCATCCTCGCTTTGCGAACACGAAGGCAACTCAAACAAGCGCACAAGAGCTCATATATTAAGCAGCAGAAGTGGTTGCATTTCGCCACATTGCAAGTCGGTTGCCCCTGATGCCAAGCCAGGGAATCGAAGAGCAGAAATGGGATTTGAAGGCATGAGAATGGGGATAGATGGAAGGTCGTGATGAGCGAATGAGGAAAGCTACGCTATCAGAAGTGAAATGCAACGCACTGGTATCTTCACTCTTTCTGCCTGGCTCGCTCGCTCTACTCTTTTCTTCATTCTTCCTTCATCTTCGCTCAAGCTTGCCTCCAGAATCCACGGATCCCAAATCTTTGCACTCTCTCTCTCTCTCTCTCTCTCTCTCTCTCTCTCTCTGTGCGTGGCAGAGTTCTGCCGAACGCACCGTAAATAGACCGCCTGACTTCCCCGTATGCAAAAATCGAGGAGTTCACGCGCCTCTACTCCCGTTCTTCCCGCTTCCACTCTCTCACACAGGAGATCCACACACAGACACGACCTCTCACGACCGGAATGCCCTGACGCCCTCGGGTAAAATTGCGCCGAAATGGCTCTCTTCCTCTTCTTCGCCCTTTCCGTCCACCGCGCCTGCCGTTTCGTCTCTTCAATCCAGAAATTCCGTTGGCGAATTGCGTCGCAGAAAATGCAGACAAGGACACAAAAAAACTGGGATGCAGGAACACAAAGTGCGGTCTTCCAAGAATCCTCTGCTGCGAGTGTCGATCTTCGATGCAAAACAGATCAACAGTATTTTGTCGATCTTCAACGCAAAAAAACAGATCAACAAGAGACAGAGAGACCTAGACCTTCGAAGCTTCACATGAAGATGAAAGAAGATTTGCTTAATTATGTTTTGTAACCACCTCGTTTCAGCTCTCCCGTTTTTTATTCTAATCAACGAATCTTCATTTGATTATGTAAATAATATGCACCACTTTACTCAACTTTAAATACAAATTTAGTATTGATTAGCACTAATTCACGAAACTCATAGGATTATCAGGGCTTGTCATAGAGGGCCTCCGAATCTTGGAGTACAAAGCTTACAACATCGAGTGGAGATACAGGTCGCCCCTCTCTTGCCCCCCCACCCCTCACTCCAACAAGCAAATACTCTTACCCCATTTGAAAACTAGCTCCAACCAGTTCGCATCTTCGAGGTTCCCCGAATTCTCTTCTAAAGCTTGTGTGGCTATTTGCAAAGGTCTTGGCTAGCTGCCACATTTAATGTAAAGTCTCCCTAGGAAGCTAGTGCGGGGGGTAGGCCTCTAAAGCCTATTGTCACAAGGACGTGGCCTCAACCTTGCAGTGCCAAGGTACACTAGAGCTAGCAGAGCACTAAGCCTCGCTCAGACGCCGACTTGTCGAAGGGGCACTGCTTGAAATGGCAAAAAAAAATTGGACGGCAAGGAAGGTTGTTCGACACCCAAGCCTTAGTCAAGATTGCAATAGCCAGTGGAAGACTTTGGCGAGCTACAGCATCAAATTATTGCTGGACATCTAACAAATGGGCTTCGTCTCTATTTGAGTCGTGTGAACACCACACAGCAACAGCCAAGCTATTTCTAACCTCCTTTGCTACCACTTGGTCTAAACGACCCTAACATGACCCCTTGCGCTGTCACTAGCAATGCCACAATAGTAGAAGTAAATGTTCTATCCCAACCTAGCTCAACATTTTGAAAACCTAGACATTCTACATGGGTGACTTTTGCAAATCTGTCAGAGCATCCCCCTAGGCTAGGCTAGAATAGCCTCTTTTCCCAACATTGGACTAGAGCTACAATGCTCCCACATTTGTTTGGCGATACTCAAGGCAACCATAGGGATGATAAATTTCATCGCTAGTGGTGCCCTACTACTAGCGCTACTGGGAGGCCCTTTGTCTCTAGAAAGCAATCCATAGGTGGAATGAGAAGTCATTCCCTCTCAACAAGGACATGACCCCTACCAACATGGCATGCCATCGATTCACTCACAATTGGTAGCAACAAGGGGTGTAGGCAATAGGGGTGGAATGTCATATAAGAGAGTAGGAGCATCTCTAGAGTTGCAAGGCCTTTGCATGCGCGCACGCACGTGTGTGTGTGTAGGTAGCGGTTCTACAAACTAGAATCCAAGTAAAAATCAATTTTGCATTGGAGCAAATATAAAATACGTAACTTGGTAAAAAGTCCCTTTGCATTTACAATCTTGGATAAAGAGCGAGGATAGCTTTAAGGCATTGAACTCATTGGTAGCTGTACTTGAGATGTATTGGAGCCAGGAAAGAGCTTTGCTTTAAGGGGAGGTGAGCCATGAGCATGAGAGGGAAACTTCAAAAGGGGGCAAGGAAATGTAATGAAGCCCTTCATTGTAGTGAGGGAGGAGATGAAATGAGGCAAATGAAGAAATTGCTAAGGAAAGAGAAACACGAGGGGATGACATAGTGATTGTCCCTTCATCCTTTTGACCTCACATTAAAGGCCAATAGATCAAGGTCCTTACCACTAGAGTACACAGGGGGTATCTACGAGGAGGTACCCATAGGTTCCTTAGTGGTAGCTTGGCATTATTTGTTTACTTATCATGCCACATGAAACGCATGGGGGAGGACAGCTGGGTAGAGTTAGTGGTAATCATACGTCTAAAGAAATGTGGAAACCACCTAAGATTAACAATATTACCATAGCTTCCTTCCAAATTTAATTGGCACCAACTTCCAAGTACAATAGTGGTGACTAATAAAGCGAGCATTGATACCAAAAGTCCATACTTAGGGGTGGGCGCTAACCCTAGACACTAGATGTATCATATAGTGGGTTAGCAATCCTTCATATAGGTTACGAGTATAGGAGGTCATGCATAAAACATCCAATCATGGGTATAGTTTTGATTAAGCATGGGACTAGAAAATCAATAAAGCCGTGCAACAAGAAAATCAATAATTCCAAACACAATTCCTATAGCACATTGTGTGCGAGATTCTGGTTAAGAAAATGTGTGTGCGTGCGTGCGTGCATGCATGTGTGTGTGTGTGTAATGTTTCTAAAAAAGAATGCACACAATGCAAAATCTATGTGCTTGTGTGTATGATGTTTCTAGCATATGACAATTTTTTTGCCCTTCCACTTGGAAAGTAAATGCTTTGCATTGTATAAAGGTGTTGATTCCTTAATCATATTAACATATTCTTCCTTTAACTAAATCGTATAAGATATATATGCCTTGCCTAGGTATATTTGCACACACTCAAGTACACACCTTATTTTTTCCTTGTGTATATTTTTACCTACTCAAAGTACGCACTTTATTTTTTAACAAATATAACATGGGTGCTTTTCATTTTGAAGAAACGGAAAATAAGAGTAGGCTATAGGGGCAAAAGGTGGATTAACATTAGTTCAAGCAGTTGATGATGCGATCATAAAGGAAGGCACAATACATAGTTGACAGGAAATTTTGTTCAACAGAAGCTAAAGAGAGCATGTTTGAAGATGTTCAAGTAAATGCAAATGGTGAGTGGAAGCAAAATGTTATTATCTCCTAGACTTTCAAAAAATGTAAAGCATAGAAAGCCACAATTGGAAGACAATAATTTGGATCATAATTCATTAGTACCATCCATTGTGTATCTCGAGGAAAAAAAATAGAGAACATGGCATCCACAATCTTCATCATAATGGTAAATGGAAGAATCTATGTATCTATCAATGATGTAAAGGTACAGGAAACTTCACCATTTTCATGTAACAATTATGAAAAGAACATACTCGATAAAGAGAATAAAAGTTTGCTTTACTTTCTCACTTTGTTCTTTTGCTTTTTCCCCTTTAGTTCTTCTCTTCACCCTCTTCTGATTCCTTGTGTATGGATCGTGTCATTCCAAAAGCTTTATATAAGTCCATTTTTGTGGTGAGACAAGCATATAAGCATGGAATTTTAGCCTATTAAGAACATAATGTTTCAAATATTTGGAATGAGAAGCTTGAATTATGGAACTCTTGACTGTAACATTAAGATTAATATGGCCAAAGGGTTAAAATTTGATGTTTTTTCTCATTAGGAAACTGTAATACTTCATGGTCGTAATTGTTTGTATTACAATACTTCGTGGGGTCATCTCATGGTTGTAATTGTGTGTATTACAATCAAATGGATTCAGTAAATTTAATGAAAGAGGTGAGGACTACAACTTGATATACACACTCTTTCATTATTGGGTGTACTGCTAGGGATTAAAATTCTTCTCTCTAATCTTGGGTTCTATGCATGATGGGTAACAACAATTCATGGCCCATGAAAGATCTTGGGTTCTCTTCATCATCTTGTAAAAATCTATTTTAAAACCTAAAACCAAGGTAGAATTGAGGCAAACTAATTTATCTTAGCACATAAGTATCAAGTAATTATCATTGTGTGTAGTTTCTATTATCATGTGTGAATATGGTGACAAATTGGGACATTGCATGGCGTACGGTTAGGCAAGAAGGGTTGGGGTGGCAAAGGCATAAGGTATAGTTCTTAGATAAGGGATTTAATGAGTGAAGTTTGAGGGCAGAAAGGTTGTTAGGCAAGCACAAGACATAAACAATTGGACTAATAGATTTGATAGTGAGGGAGAAAGAGCACAAGGGTAGATTGATCACACAACAAAACCAAGGCATGCCTTACAATCTTCATCTAGCTCATTTAATAAAAATTATGTCCTAGATAGGTTTATAGTGTCAATTTTTTCCTTTCATACTCGAGTCATACTCTTCTTGGACTGTTTTTTCATTCAATGAAAGCGAGATTTTGTAGATAGGTTTATGGATTCCATTTTCTTCTTATGGATTTGTTGTCTCATTGACAATCATGCATTTACATTATGTGACGTAACTCTAACACCCCTTCTAAGTTGCAATCCATACATGATGTACATGTTGCACATATTGTTACATTCAAGACAATATATACTTTTAACTAGTGTCAATACTCTTTTGGGGGGCTTTTGGCTTGTAGATGCACTTTTTTAATGTTCAAATGTAATAGCTAAGGATTTTGATGGCATAGTTCATACCTCCTAGGTAAATGGTGAGATAAGTTAAGTCTTTTCTACATATTTGTACTCTAGCATCGATTCACCTTTCAATGTCATATTTTGGAAGCTTGACACTATATTCCATGCTCATTCCATGAGGGTAGTGCCTACTTTTGCATCTTCCATGTTGAGAGATTGTAGGGCTCTATATCTTCATCTTGTAAAAGCATTATGTGGTTGAAATTGGAGGTCATCCATGTCTTTCATTTGACATCATGTTACTAGTTAGCCTTTCACTTGTGAAATATAGGCTTTATATAGCTTTTGCTAAAAGTCAATGATCAACATCTAAAAATGATGAAGAAATGCTCTCCAATCTATCTTGAATCACAAAATCTACTCCAATGAAAGAACTCATGATGGAAGCTTCTTTTTAGTCTATGGACTGGATCAATGACCTTGCCCAATATATTTATTTTTACAAATGTTCAACACCATCTATTTTGTGTTATAGTCCATAACTAGGCTTAGGGCTTGTAGCAATTGAATAGGCATCGCTATTCTCTATATAAAAATTTCAGAAGATATAGTCATGTTGGCAATTTCACTTACTATATGTGCTTGCAATCGAGTCACAAGCATATATAGTGATTGTACATGCATTGCTAAGTGACATAATTTTATAAAAAGCATTGCTAAGTGGTGAAGTTGCATTTTGAAAAATGTGTTATTGTAGGGTTACTATGCAACTCATAAGCATAATTACATAGTGAGGAAATGAGAGAGAGTGTGGGATTACAAACCAAGAGCTTGTTTAGGGATTATCCCTAGGCATTTCACTCCATCTTGAATATATCTTGCTCCCATTCCTCCTCCTCAACATCATTGACTCATCAAAGCCATAGTTGCTACTCTTGAGTGCCTTCATTTGCTATGTATGATTATAGCGAGCTCACTCTCTCTAACAACTACAACTAGCTCTTTCAATTTGTTCAAAATATCTCTTGCTCTAGCTTCTCCTCCTTATCACCCATAACTTCTTGAAACCTTGTTCCTACTCTTAAGTGCCATTGGTTGCTCCATGGGATCATGATTCATAGCTCTCACCCTCTATTTATTGCAAGCAAACATTAAAGGCTAGCTCTTCTTTCCTAAAAGGGTTGATAAGAGGAAATTTATTTGTTAAGACACTTCTTCAGTCTTCCAGCCCAATTTATCCATTGAATCCCTACAGGATAGTGGATAAGGGTTCCCTCTTTTACCTTCTCAAATTTGGCTCCAATTTATAGTCTTTCCTCTAGGTATGCTGTGAGTGAAGCTTGATGTAGAGATAAAATATACACTTGCAAACATGGGCTTAAAAATGTTTGAGCTTAAGAATTTGAACTTAAATCCATGCATGCTTACCCTTCCCTAATCAATGGGAGGTAGTTCCTATACTTGTCATTGTGTTGGCCACTTTCCTTTGATAATCAAACACAAGATTTTATCTTTGTTTCTATAAATACTCCATGATGCCTTTGATTTGCTCAAAGGGCTTGTGGGCTCCTTTCGTGCACTTTGCCTATAATTCCAAAAGTAAACTTTGACATACAAATAGGTTAAGCAATAAAAAACCTTGTTTCTAATTCATTTTATCATTTTTAATTGAGAAAGATGTAGTTGTTTTTTTATAACTTGTAAAAGGGAAAATGGAACAAAAATAGAAAATAAGCTTGAATTCAAAAATAAAATAATGGCAATGCACTCTATGACCACAATACTAGATTTTTCGAGGACCATGAGCAATAACACAAATCCTAATGATTGGATTAAAATTCTTATTTGTTATTGTACCACATACAAGTTTGTACATCTTAATGAAAAGTTGGGATTTTGTTGTGTCACGTATCTTGATACAAGTAGTAGCTCTTCTTCAAGCACATGTCCACCACCTTTGTTTGTCCTACCTCAAATGTTGTGCATTGACTACATGTCGCACTCTCAAAGTTATCATTAGATACATTCATACAATATAGATCATGTCTCTATAACACTCTTATGATAAGACATCCATGCATAGATTGAAAAAGTCTACTAAATCTCAAAATATACATATGTGTGAAGCATCACATGCATAGGATGTTGATGCATAGATGTTGAAAGGGTTTTGATGCTTAGATGCTCTCTTAAATATTGTATCCCCTATGGTATTGACATCTCATTTTTGTTATGTTCTATTTTTAGGGAGAGAGAGAGAGAGAGAGAGAGAGAGCACATCCGATCATCATCCCTTTGCGAACCCTATGGAAGGCCCAAAAATCAATAACAAGCAAAGGAGCACCCATCTTCTAAAGTGCTTCTACAAGTGTATGGGTATTATATCTGCTATGGTATTGATATCTCATTTTTGACCCTATGGGTATTGTATCCCCTATGGTTTTGACATCTCATTTTCGTTATGTTTTTTTTTTTGGGGGGGGGGGGGGAGAGAGAGAGAGAGAGAGAGCGTGCACATCCAATCATAATTCCTTTGGGAACCCTATGGGAGGCCCAAAAAGCAATAACAAGCAAAGGAGCACCCATCTTCTAAAGTTCTTCTACAGTGTGAGAGAACCCTTATGCGTAGATGATAAGGCTACACCATAGATTGTCTGTCATGAAGAGGAATGAGAGCTACCATCTATAGAGCAAGTAGGCCATAACATGGGTAGTAAGGGTTATTTCTTTATTTGTGCATACACATGAGAAGTGAGATATGTAGTATGTAGTATCCTGAAAATTTTATTTCATGTAGGTGGCTTGTGGTAAATCGGTTTCATTTGATGTAAAGTCATTTTTCTATCATCGTATTTGAGCTTAATTTGTGAGCTAGAGGTATGTAACTAGATTCTCAGACATGGAATTAGAACCCAATTAGTCTACTTTAGTGATCTATTCTACAACTAAAGGTGGAAACCCTTGCTCTTGAAGAAAGGAGGGTCTCTAATTTAGCCAAGTGTGCTATAAGAAATTGAGGTTTGCAATGAGTGCAAAAGACTTTTGGTTGGTGTGTACTTCATGGGATCCAAATAGGCAATCATGGCATCTCATATACCTATCCCTACCCCCCCCCCCCCCCCCAAACATACACACACACAAGCCAAAATTAAAAATTAAAAAAACATACCAGGATACTACTAACTTCAAAATGGTATGTAGAAAAAACATGGAGACTACAATACAACTAAAAAAGACCATGACCAAGAGTGTGTCATGGGGCTATTCCACGTTATGAATTTTTGCAAAGTTCAATGAACTTTCATGCTTACTACCTCAACGATGGATAAATTACTCATAATATCCATCTTAAGCGAATACTTATTGCTTTCTCCACAAAACAATTAAGGTAGATCACATATCGACTACAAATTTGCTGAACATACATATACAAAACATATTCATTATCCATGGTACTAATCTTGTCGCTTTGCAAGTGGTGTGAGTTCTTTTTTATCTTAATTTGGTTTAATCTCTTATAGTTTATGACTATATATATATACGTATAATAGGTGAGAGTGTGTGTTTGGCGGTGGTTATTTTGAATTCCTTGTGATTTTCAGTCTTCTCCATGGATCAAGAGTATGATTTGGGTAAGTATCTGTCTATTTGAGTCTAGTTTGACGTTCTTTATTCTATTTAAAGTTTTTTCTCTTTAAGTTTTGGGCATCGCATAGAAGATTTACTAGGTGTTTTAAGTAGAATTTCATCTAATTAATTTTTTGATGAGGGTCAATTGATTAGTCTAGTTGGTTACTTATCTTTAATTTAAGATGATTTGTTGGTAAAAATTTTGAGGGGTCTCCCTTTCGTGTTAAGCTCTCATATTTGTGTTACCAAAAAATTCTTTTGGCGGTCTAGATATAGTGTTAAAGTGTGTTTTAAAGGGTTTATCTTTCTTTATGTTCTCGAGTTTGTAGCTTAGTTTATAGCATGGTTGGAGCAAGGGGGAAGGGTAACTAGTCCTCATATTGGTAGAAACTTTATATTCTATAAATTTAATTATAGTAGGATGATACATTTTCTTAACGTTTTTCCTGTTGCTTTTTGTGTTCGGAAGCCTGACTGTCTTAAGTGAGCTTAATGCTCCCTGGCACTCTCTAACGAGAGTCGATGGCTTTCTTCTTCTTCCTCCAGGAGCCTCTTTGTCTGGTCGAATTTGCTTCCCGGTTCTCTTGTTGCTTTCTGGCTTTGGGCTCGTATAGCTCTCTCTAGCTCGTGTAGATCTCGCTGGGTTTTCCTCTCTGAGCTTCCGTGTGTTTGCTGCTTTGATCTATGGCTATGTTTTTGCAGTACTCCCAATAGAATGCTTAGTCAGGGATCCGTTGGAGAAAGCTTGGCATTTGCTTTGGTTATCTGCTGATCAAATTTTCCAGCTTACTAGGTGTGTGGAGCGTATGAAGAAGCGGTTTTTCATTCCTCCCTTCCTCAACTTTGCTCCTGCATGGCATAAGCCCGTTGTCATTTCGTTCTTCTGCTTTGAAGCTTGATCGCCAGCACAACCCATTCTTTTAGCTTCTCCTGAGTCTTTGGTTTCCTTCTTCTCAAAGCTAGATCCCTTAACCTTGAGAGCAGCCGCATCGGCTTAACGGGCTAGCTTTAGTGTTTTTGGCAGACAGATCAAAAGGTGATGTCTGGAAAATGATTATTCTTTGTGCCAGGAGGTTTGGAGACAATTGGAACATTCGCATGTGAGCAAGGCTTTCGTGAGTTCAGTTCCTGGATAGGTTCTTTCGTCGTTGAAGCAGTCTCCTTTCTTTCGCCAATCCAAATTCTTGTTTTCACTTGAGGACTCTTCTATTTTATTACATCTGGGGCGTGTGTGATTGCTCGGGCAGAGATGACAGGTTAGTCGGGTCTTTAGTTCGCGGTTGCCACCTCTCGGTGGCTTGACTCTCTCGAGCTCAAGGTGAGCCAGTATGGTTTCTTATGGCTCCTATCATTATTTGCTCGATTAATGCTCGCTCTTATTGTTGTCTTGCAGGTTCATGGGGAGTAGCTCACATTTTTTATTGGTTGAGTAAGTGGCTAGGTACGGGTATGCTATTGGTCTCACTTGTTGTCTGTTCTCTATTGGGTTGTATGTGAAGTTTAGTTCGAATGTTATTACTTTCTCCTGGCTTGTATGGCTTTGAAACATTTAGCTTATTCTGAAGCGTTTCTCTTTGGGTGGATTTCCTTGCCGTCTCTAGGACCCAACCTTCTTTTCTTTGATTTACTGGCACTTATTTCTCACTAGGCGAGCATCTCTTAAAGGACGAGTAGCTACCTCTTTATCCAGCTGTGTTTCCATCATCATTCGAGGAATATCCAAAATTGGGGAGTGTGCCATTGGATTCTCTTCAAGTCAAGCTCTGCTTTTAGGATCGTACATTTCGATATGCTTGAGCATCTGTTTAGATTGGATAAATGGTCATAACGTTTTCTTGCATAATGATTAATTTCTGTGCACACTAGCTAATCTTCCTTCACCTCGGGTGTCTATTTGATAGCCTAATTGGAAGTGCCTATGTGTAGTGGATTATAAGAGTATAGGTAGTTAATGTTAATTATTTCATTATATATATTTATAAAGTTAAAGATATACATATACATATACATGTGTATACACACACACACACACACACACACACACACACGCACGCACGCATGCACATACATATGTACATACATATATACATACATACATGTATACATATACATACACATACATATATATATGTACAAGTCTCTTATTTGCTTACACTCATGGTGGCTACACAAATTGCCCTAGTTTCCCCCCCCCAAAATCATTTAGAATATTTTTTAAACACACACACACACACAAATTTTTCTCCGCTAAAATCTTCTTACTGAAGCACATAAACCCCCCCATTTTCTTTTTTTCTACTTCATTTTGTTAAAAAAATTTATCTTCCCTCTTAACTTTTCTTATTTCATTCTACTAATCCCAAAAACTCCCCATTTAAAAATTTTTGTCCTTCTTTTAATTCTTATATCTACTATACCCTTTTTAAACCCCGCTAATTTCCCCCCTTTGTCGTCAACACCCTTTACACCTTTTAACTACACCTAAATTTGCTTTTTGGTAAAAGTGGCCTTTTGTTTCTTATTTGGCTAGCTTAGACCCTTTACATAATTACATACATTTACTTGTAATGATTCCCTTGGCCCCTTTCTTAATTACTTAAAGTAATTGATACTTAATGCTCATGGGTCTATATACATCTTTATTGTATTAATCCCCTACACACCCTAACTACCTCCTTAATACTCTCTTATTATAATACCCCCTAAATTTTCTCTCTCACCCTCTAATTATTGTCTTTATAATCGAGTCTCTTTTTAAACCCCTTTACCCTACCTAATCCTAACCCAAACCCCAAAACCCCCCTTTTCTTAAGCCCCCTTAACTAATTTAAACCCCCTAACTAAGTTCGCCTTAACCCTTACACTAAAACCCCCCCAACCCGCTTCTTATCCTAACATAATCACCCCTACCTAACTCACTTGCTTCCTCCACCACCCTAACTATTCATTAAACTCTTCTTGCCTCCACTAAGTTCGTTATGCAAGACGCCACTGCCCATACCCACCCTTTTTTACATGTTCCACCTCTTCTTATCGTTGCCTCTCTTCATCTCACTGATCCACCACCTCGTTGTCTTACAAACTACCTTCATGGCCTCTCTGGTTGCTCACTTTTTTGGTGCTTGATACTCCCATATCCTACTACTATTGTTCCGCTAGTACGTTGGTACTCTACGTGCATGCGCTTCAACCCTTCTTGATGATACAAGGTCTCAATTTTTCTCTTGCTTACTTCAGCTCTTGGCATTGCTTTGATGGCTATCGTGGTCTCAGTTGCATGCTGTGTTGCCTCATCCCCTACTGTCAGACTGCTTGGACACAATTTTTTGCTTATGCCTCCTTCTCATCCTTCTACCTCAGTCTCACGCTTGACTCGCTACATGGCCTCTCAGGTCTCTTTCACTCCATGCTCCTACTTGACAGTGATAGAATCTTGGCTTTTTTTTCTCTTGCGCTTCACTCTTCATCTTGCGTCACTAATTGTTTGGGCGCATGTGATAGACAGGTTCTTTCTCTTGTGTTTGCAAGCTCTTGTCTCATTGACCGAGCTCTTAATGATTGCTCTTCAGTAGTCTCTTGTACATAGTTGCATGCCTTCCAGTGGCAGTCCTTCCAGCCTCACGGATCTACATGTGATTCCTTCACGATTGCCTTAGTCACTGAGCTCCTCTTGGTCGCCTCTTGAAAGGCGAGTTTGTTTATGCTTCACTGTGTGGAGGACCATTGTCTTTCTTTCGATATATACATATGTCTACATCTTCATTTTTTCTTTTAATTTGTCTTAAGGTTTTATTCATTTACCTATTTTCTTTGTCTTATTGCTTGATTCTTTTAAATTTATCTATTGGTTTTCCTTCTCTTTAATGGCTTTAAGGTGTATGGTAGACGAATGCTCTTTAAACCTAACTTCTAAGTTTTATTCTTTTTTAAAATGTTTGATTTTTTTTGCTTTTATTTTTCTTTATTAAATCTTTTTTGGTTAAACCAATCTTTTCATTTCCCTTAGTTAGATGTTCTTCCCTATTTTTTAGGTTAATTAGTTGCTTTAATCAATTAATTGCCACTAATACATATAGAAATTCTTAAGCAAATCGGTTAATTTTCCCTTTAAAAGAAATCTTTGTTTAGATTGCCCTTGTTGTGTGATGATGGGTGAGGATTACCCCCCATTTTTAATTAATTTTTAATTACTTTTTCCTAAAAAGGGTGTGGATTTTTTGCTCTAATTTAGAAATTCCCAGTCAAGCAATTTATGTACATTTTATTTCTCTGACCTATTTTCAACCTAGTTTAGTGAGGAATACCCCCCATATTTAAAAAGGGTGTGGACTACCCCTCTATAACAAGGTGTAATATTTATCTTAAGGTTATCATTCATCTCTTGGTCTATTTCAATTGATGGTTATTCTAATGGTTGTGGACTAACACCCCCTTTTTTCACACATTTTTTGTGGATTATCTCCTTTTATTTTTGCTCCTTAATGACTCCTTTTATGCATTAGAATCTAGAAGGTTGTGCATGTTCCTAGGTAAAGCAATAATAAGCCAAGGAACACATGCATTACCTATCTTCCTAAATCATGCTATATTGTTCTAACATATAGTGTCTTTGGATGGTGGTAGCAAGTAAGTGGACCCTGACCTTGGAACCTAGACTACCTGATGGATTCGACACCCTTTTCCAATCTTGTGTTCCTATTTCAAACTCAATATGATTATAAATTCTCAATTTTGTTAGAATTTTTGCAAACTCCCAAATTTTTGCAAGTCCCAACTTAATGTCGTAAATATTTTTGTACTTATCTCATATATAACTTTTTATCTAAATGGTGGAATTAATTGTATGGCTCATTTATTGACCGGACTATTAAATCTACACACACACACACACACATGTATGTATGTATGTATGTATGTATATGGACATATAGATAGGTAATTATAATCTACTCTTATAATAATGTATTAATATTTAGATTTATATGGTGACACATAAATATAAATATCCCCATACATATAGCTAGTATAGAAGGTGCTTCTAATTGTTTCTAGGCTCTGCCTTTGATGTCAATGGTATTTTTGTGGTTCAATTTTGAGTGATTCATTCCTTTGATGATTCATAGTAATTTTAGCACGATTGGTTTTTAATTGAGGATCCTCATTTTAGCTCTTTGTGGGATATACATGGATTTACTTAGCGTGTACAGTGAAGTTTATCAATATATATAGCTAGAGAATATTTATATCTCTTGGTATGTATATAGGTGTACTTTTATAGATTTAGTAGATAGAATTCTAACAAAATAGAATATATTTAGTTGTATCTGTTACTCCAATTTTACTCTTATGAATGAATGATGTGTAGTCTCCAGTGGTGACTCACGTGTTGTGGGGATCTTGTAGGAATGCCGAGATAAATAGATAAATAGATAGATAGATAGATAGAGAGAGAGAGAGAGAGAGAGAGAGAGAGAGAGAGAGAGAGAGAGAGAGAGAGAGAGAGAGAGAGTACTCCTCCAAACTACTCTGGGTTGAGAGCATTGTAGCTTGAGAAAGATAGACCTTGTAACAATTGTCTCTAGGTCTATTGCTATGTAGATGAATGAAGGCAACATTGGGGATGGGTAGCTTATATTTTTTCCATGCAATTGATGATGCATACTTTCTTGGAATGAAAGGTCTATGTAATGTGAAGGTCATGTTAAGAAATATAGTTGTTGCATTGCAAAACATATGAAATTTAACGTGGGCTTCAAAGATATGATGTCAAGAGGATCAATCCACCAAGGGTGCTTGGCTGTTCTTCATTGACAAGGATCAAGGCATCTCAATATAAATTCATTATTGCAAAAATTAAGATCATCAATATATCTATATGAGTATAGAAAGGCCTCTGACACATTCCATTGATTAAGGAACATAAGCCTCTTGAAGAAAGTAATCTCAAATTTGAGAACATATAGATGACACCATGAGGGGAAAGAAGAATATCCTATGGGTATTCGCACTTGTTTGGCAATGTTTTCTCCAACATTCACAAAGGGATTAGTCAAAATGGAGAGATTTAATTGCAAAAATGTATCAAAGGAAATCTTGGGTTTTTTATCTTTAGTAAGGACCATTCTTTTTTCTTAAGTAATTCCAAGTGAAATTTCAAGGCAATCATTAGGCTATCCTCCCCCATATGAGGGATGGCCTCCTAGCAGGTAGTAATGTCAAAGGCGTGCATAGAGACAATAGATGAGGGAATATTAATAAAGAAGTCACATGAGCTATTAATAAACCAAAACACATTAATCTTCTTATGATGAAATTTCCATGCATCATTGTGTGCATCAAAAGTGACCTCCTTGAATCCCATAATCCTACTAGAAAGGCTAGAGTTGATTATTTCAGTAATATTCAAGAAAACACATGAATGAGCATTACGATCCAACAAAAACTATTTTTATGACTTCTATAACTACATATAAGGTAAGGAAGAGTCATAACATCTGTTTCACCCATCTCAAAGGATCTTAATCTTCTTTAATAGACATTGTAATGTCATCCTCATATCATAGGACGGCCTCAAATTCATTACTAAAAATCCTCTCCATAGCTAACAATGGGCACAATCTCTTGCAAATAAAAGTGGGGGTTTGAGGTGATTTATCTAATCCTACCACAAAAAGATGTGAGTTTAAGTACTCAACTATTGGATTTAGAGACAAATAACCCATGTAGAATGATGTTTGCTCGTGAACGAAAATTGACGCAATGAAATCAAACATAGTCACATAACGAAAGACATATATTCAGACTTGTCTCACCCCTACTGGGTTTGTTGGTAGAAACATACAAATTGAGAAGACTCTTAACTCTCTAGTGGGCCCTTCTATCATACGTGAGTAGATGCTCTTCTATCAAAAGATACACGACCTAAATGTAACACTCATGGAGTTGGTTTGGACAAAAGGACCAAGTATTTCACTCTTAGCACTTTGTGTAGAGACCAAAAATAAGTTGATGCTTCTGTATCACGTGCAACTATGTTCCATTCAAGTGACAAATGGTCACCATGCACTAGTTTGCTATCACAAACCAATGGTTTAGACAAGTTTGATCATCTCTACTTACCACATCAGAGAACAAGCAAATGAGAAGCCTTCAAATGAAGTCCTTTCAGACCTTTGCAAGGATACACACCCCTATGAGGGTCATTATCCAACATCAACTTCATTCATTATGCATTCATCTTTATACCATGGTAGAGAGGCATCCCAATTAGGGCATCATCTATCAATTATTTTAAGACATAAATCCCTAATCTTATCTTTATGATGGGTACTAGGCATAGTACTCAATGCATACATAGATCACACCATGCTTTATATAGCTCTTCAATAGCCAGAAATGGTTTATGAGGAAGTGGGGGAATGTGATTAAGAACCTTAAAAAAAAACTCTTTCAACCTTGGGTGATAACATATAGATATATTTATGGTAAGGATATGTGACTCATTTAATAATCCATCATTGAGAAGGGGGTAAAGAATTTGCTTTGTACACATATGCTAGAAGTGTTTTGAAAAGTGGTAAAGGTGTCCAAGAGATGATAAACCATTTGGGCATACTTGAAGTGTAGGATCATGCAAAGCCAATGCTATTGAAAATATGTAATTTCAAGGGATCAAAAATTTTAACAACTTCCATCAAAACCCACCTTGGCTTTATAAACTCAAAAGCTTTGGAGGAGAAGCACGCCTAAGAAAACAATACCAAAAACCAAATAAACAACTAAGCATTTTATTCATGATCCCACGATGACATCGAAAAATGAATTAATGACCAATTGTCAAAGACTAGTTATTTTGCAAGATATATTCCTAAGAAAGCAACACTAATAGCCAAATAAATGACCAAGCATTGGACCTTAAGGATCATGAACAACACATACATCCAAATGGTATGACCAAAAGTCAAGCTAGTTTCAAAACAAGAGGAAGGAGCCCTTATAACAACCTTGAAAGTCGAGGATTATGACCAAGTGTCGAAATGCAGACTTACTTATCTAGTTGCACCTACAACCAAGTGATATGACCCAATGCAAAGAGATAAGCACCATACAAATTCATGGCCCAAAAGGTGACTCAAATATTACATGACAAATCAAGCGATTGACGTATTGTGCCAAAAGGCCAAGTATGACACTACATTGATATCTAATAAATATTATATAATATCTATGCTATTCAAAACTTAGACATCATAATTCATATATCCTAATTATACTATACAAGAACTTTAAACTAGAGATCATATGCATCCATTTTATATGCAAGCTATAACTAAAAATAGCCAAGGAGGCTAGGTAGCTTATGAGTTGTGGGTGGTGAGCTGAGAAGCTTGGCTCTTAGAGAGTTGTGTGCTCATAAGCAATCAATACAAAGCTATGAAATGGAACTACAACAAGACCTCGTAACATGCAAGAAGAGATGACAGGAGCTTCAAGGATCGAATAAAGGAAGACAAGGTATAGTAGATCCACAAGGAACTTTTGAACAATCCCCATCTAGGAGAAAAAATGACTTTTCCTAGTTCCAAATGAAAAGAACTAGGAAAACTCTTAACTAGGAAAAAGTGAATAGTTCCTAAATACTGTACCTAGGAAAAAAGATGAGTATCCTCCTATATGAAGTTTCTTGTGTATGGATTTTTATATATATAGGAGTTTTTCCTATGTAGGAACTTTCTTATAGCAATTTCCTATATCAATTTGCTGATATAGAAACTTTCCTATATATAATTTTGAATAATAATGTCTTATATCAAGTTTTTGCCATATAGGAATGTCAGCTCAAGCTTTTGCAAAAATTTTCGATGTACGATATGTCGGCTAGCACAGGAAGCATGAGGAGACAAACTGGATCAAATACTTGCTCTTTAGTAAGATCCACATGTTTAGGAAATGTGGCCCTTGGATTTTGACTTGACCCATGTAATCCATGCATTGCTTTAGATATCTATCCAATGGTGTTGCCAATCCATCTTGCATACTTAGCATGTCAAATATCATGCTTTCCATGATAGCATTGTCTACATATTCAAAGTCTCCTTCAAATTTTTTAGTATCATGCAAGGCCACAGTCTTAAACAAGTTAAGTTGATAGAGACATTGGCACTTTGGAGGGGGGGTAGACCAACAAGAGTTAGTTAACATGTCGATAGTAGTAAAGTCTACCATATGGATAAAACTAACAGTTAAATCTAGGCTGCCCCATGGGCTGCCATGTGGGCATCGAGTACATTAAGTACAAGGAGAAAGAAGGGCTGCCACATGGGTAGAATTTAGGCTACCATGTGGGTGGCACCTAGAAGCACCATACTTGGCTATTTGGAATGTATTGGATAGGCAAACTGGCGTAGAATAGTGGCGAAATAGTACAGAGCTAATTGCTGTAAATATGCTAGGAAAAATAGGTCAAAATATGATGGGAAGAATAGGTAGTAAATTGTTATAACAGTAGTGTCCTACAAGATAAAAACTATCTAGAATTAAGGAAAAACAAAGTTCTTTAGGGCTCAAGCTAGAACTTTGCTAACAACTTTCCACACTACATGCTTGTGTAGAAAGGCTGGGATAGCCCCTCTGTGTTGTCACAATTGCTCCACAAGCATTTTCTAATTCTAGAGAATCTCTGAATCTTTTCTCATCTTGCAAAAAGAAAATATTTCTCTTACAATCAGATGAATAAAGGCTTTTTTAATACACAACAAAGTCCTTATGGTAGAGTTCTACTCACACATATGTTGATATATTTCGAACATGAAATAATATGTCCCTTCTTGAAACTAACCTAACACTAATGCTTGAAAGTATAAAGCATAGGAGGGTTCATGGTCACTATCACCATGTCACCATCGTCTTGCTCGCAAAGTCAAGGTGTCACCATTAGCTTGCTTGCAACCTCCCTTGATGGACGAAAAAGTACCAAGGTTGACCTGCAGGCTCCTAGCTATCGTCGGATCACCCACAGGCCTCCCTAGGTACTTTCCCTAAGACCTTAGTGCCTTAATTCAAGATCAAAGTGGTAGATTAAACAATGCCACAAAAAGGATGGAAAAGTTGGTACTATTTTTTGTGAAGCCATGTTTGGTTTTGTTTCCTGGGGAGCATCATCTTCAGGGAAGGGAAAAAGGGAAGTGCAGGAAAAACCTTTGGCACAAATAAAAGAAAGGCATCTTCATGCTCAAGCACAAATGGTTTGTAGATGTCCCTAAGTAGGCTTGACAAAGTATCACTCTACACGAGATGACTTTGATCATCATCTCTAGTAGCCTGATAAAGTTACTTGTAGTCATCAACAGAGCAAGCTTGACAAAAAATGACTTCGTGATGCAATTAGGAAGCATATTTTTCAGCCCATATGAAGGTTCTCTCAAAACTCTAAGTAACCTCATTTTGTCATTCTATGTTGTAGTAATTCTATGGCAAGGAATTGGGGAATTTTAGATTCTATATAACTAGAATTTGGGTAATGGATGAAGAAAACTATAACCTTCAATTATGAGAGAACATAGAGGGAAAAAAAAAAAGGAACCACCTTATGATCATAGGTGTAGCAACGGATATTGGAAAATTTTGCAAGTAAATCATCTCTATTGGCATAGATTTTATGGAAGGTCCCTCGACTCTGCAAAATTTTATTAGCATCAATCTCAGTTTGACAATTTTGTAAATATATCTCTTGCAAAAGATATTATGCCAAATCCACTTTTGCTATAATTTCATGTTTCAAGTAGCTTACAGATGTTAAAACATGAATTGTACCTTGATGTCATAGAAAAGGTGCCTTCTAATAGATTGCCCATGATGTGCTATAGTCTTTCTAGCACTAGAGATAAGTTTAGCATCATGATGCTCGGAGTTTCCTACGAGCAAGGCTTGCATGTGTTTTATTGTTGTCAATTTGAAATGCCCAAGATTAGGAGAGGAGGTAGAAGATGCAGCCTTACCTCAGATTTTGCAAGCCACGGTATGCTGAAAGAGGTGTAGATTGTGTATCACTAAATCTAGGAAGCAGGTATAGAACGTTTCTCTGTTTCCCCCCCAAAACATATGGTGTAAATCTTTCTCCCCCTTCCCTTCCAAACCCTTGGAGAAGAAAATTTCTTGGAGCAGATTGAGTGGCTATGGCTATGGCAAGTATATGCTCCTCTTGTTGTTGGTCACCCACTATGGTATCTTTGTGGGCATTTCTATGAATTCCAACCACCGCTTTTGGGCACTGACCATGGGGTTTCCTTGCTCCATCACACCCTTCGAGACTTGTAAAATGAATGCCCACTTGTGATTTGAGCTTCCAATCACCATAAAGCTTGCACCCAATGCGCGCTCCCAATGCAAAGGTGGAGTCAATGGAGTATTTCTTAGTACTAAAGATGGGTTGATTGAGGAAAAGGAATGAATTGAATATGGGCTATTCAATATAAATGTAGCTGTTGGTATGGGGATAAGGGAATTGCATAATCCATAATGGGATGATGGTGCAGATGCATGAATCAACATAAGGATTGGAGAACGGGCCACAGGTTGGAGGAAATCCATTTTTGAAAAAAGTTGTTTGGTTTTCTTCCCCCCCAAGCCTGTGCCCAAATCCCCCTCTAATTACTAATATATTCCTATTGGTTGTGTAAACATTGGTTATATAAGCATGTGTGAAGTACTCAGCTACTGCTACTGCTATGAGTGAGGTTGTAGTGTGCATATAGTTTTGACCATGAAGCTGTGGACACAGTACCCACTAGCCTGAGTAGTGTTTCCCCTCAATGAAGCCATATGTGGGTGGAGCATGGGTGGGTGAGGTCTAAAAAAATAAAAAATACTTAGCTTTGATCTGGCATTCCCTCTTCTCTCATTACACTTGTCCAAAAGATGCTAATATTGCATTTATATCTAAAGAGGATGTAATGTAATGAGAATGTAACACAATAGAGCAACTTCACATGCTTAAGATTGCATTTGTAATGATATGCATATCCTAGAACTTCATTGTCCAAGAATAATGCCTTGGTACTAGCAGTAGCATCATTTCTATCTTAAACAACATGCTCTAAGCCCTTCATAATCATATTTGCATGCCATTAAGATAGAGCATAAGTGGCCTAAAGAGGCCAAGAGAATCCTATGAGACTTGTCTTCCATCTGGTAAGAGCACGAGTGATCTGAATGGAAAAATGGACTCGAAATGGATGAAACCTTGAAGCAGTGGAATCAAAACAAGAAATGACACTTGAGAAGGAGTGCAAGCATGAACAAGACCGTGCAACTTATGCTGTAGTCATGGCAAAGAGATTCTACAATGGTTTTGAACCTTTGGCAAAAGATGAGGCAAAATCCATCTTGTAGATGGAGTTGGTGACATGTGCCAAAGATACCCAACACATGCTATGGACAAGCTTAAAAAATAATGGTGATGAAGAGTAAGCTGACATGAGTGTGTTAGAGAAATTGTCAACAAGAGTGGCATCGGACGTCAAGTTAGACAAGGTGGCTACTGACAAGCCCCCTCTTGAGATGTGGCATGTGGTGGGTAAAAGAGGAAAGATCATTACTCAATGGCTTGAGGTGGGAGAGAGCACTATAAATGCAATTCACTTACAGATGCAAAACACAACTCTGAAGGATGAGATCAAAAACTTAGAAAAAACATTATTAGTCATGAGAAGGATACTCCAATGGGTCCAAGACTACGTAAGAGGAAATTGCGTCCAACAGATGAAATATCCAAGAAAAGTGGTCACTGGAAGCATCGAGTGAGAGCTTGTAGGAGTGTTTCAGAACTCATGCCTATCCATGATGAACACTATGGTGCTATGGGTGAAGTGTTTACAAAAAAAATGTTGGAGTCTGGTATATAACATCCAGAATTCAAAAGTTTTAAATTAGAGATAACATCTGAGCCAATGAACAAAGTTGTGGAGCATTTCAATGCAACTAGTGCATAGAGAATTTGTGATACTACAGGGCTAAGCACAAGGGCATATCGTCTCATATTTAAGAGCTTAAAAACAACATGTCTTTCTATGGGAGCAAAAGTTAAAGCCCTACTTCCTAAACCGACTGATGTTGATAAGGCCTGGCATGCACTCAATTTGGGCATACTTGATTTAGTCGATGAGCCCCAGCATGTATGTAGTACACTAACTTTGAAAACAAAGGCTGGAGAGTCTAAAGAGTTGGAATTGACAATCAACAATAACTTTTTGTTGGAAGTTCAAAGTGTTCTGCAAGCCATGGTGAAGTTTTATGATATGTCTATGGAGGAATGCAATTGTACTCTGAAGATTGTACTCTGATGAAAGTGAGGTGGTCAAAGGTAAAAAGTTAGAAAGAGTTAGTTTGACAATGATGAATAGAATACTGGACCTTGAAGTTGACTTATGATGCAAGACAGTTCAGTGTGCAATCACAATAGGAGATTTGGTGGTTGGTTGCCTTTGAGGTATGATGGAAAATTGAATTTTAATGCAATAATGTAAAAATACTTAGAATATTTTGAAATAACATGTATGTTTTTTTTGCAGGTGCCAAAAGAGTCACATTCAATTTTAAAGTGGTTTTTTGAACAAACCGATATCCCACCCACACCACAAAAAAGAAGTCCTAGATCTTGTCCGTATCTCCTTAAAATAGGACAACATTTTTCTCAATTATTTTACCTACATCTCGATTACAATTAATCAATAATATTCGATTGATTGATAAATTAATTAATTAGTACATCATATTGGAATGAATTAATATTATTAAACTTGATTGAATTAAAATGATTTCAAGTGATATTAAATTTCATATTCAAGATTGAATCTGTTTGCAGTTTTCCTTTTTTCAAACAAGATTTAAAAAAAAAAGGGTTGGTCGTGCATGCCATCTCCTCCGAACCCTCCCTCCAATGCCCATCCCCCCTCTCTCCCCCCCTCAATCTTTCAGAGCACAAAAATGAATCTTTCAAATAGCATAAAAATGAATATTCCAAACAGATTTCTAAGGAACATGCCCAAATGGATCATATTACATTGTAATGTCACAATCAACATTCCCCAATAAGAGATTTTCTTGTGCTTTCTCTTATACCCTTGCAAGTATTCTCATAGGTGCACTTTGCCTCTTTTTGTGCTGGCTGTCCAGCTCCAAAAAATCAGCTTAACATGCTCCCATCGCTGTGGATCCTTTTTTTCACATAGCCAATCCTTTTCCAATGGTTTATATACATGTTTCCAATTGTGTCATTCACTTTTTTTCTTGTGGGAGCCCAATATTGTACCTTTAACTTTCATATAATTTGGAGACTCTCTATCTTGAACAATTTCAAACATTGCAACTCCAAACCATATTGGATAAATTTTGTCACGCGGCCTTACAAGAATGAAGTCATCCTTTTTAACATCAATCTTAAGGTCAAAGGTTTCCTTTGGCTTACTGCATGCTGGACCACAATAATGATCATTAAGATCTTCCAATCCTACCATGTTGCTCTCATCATCATAGCTGTTATTTTTGTCATCCATGAAGATGGAAAATTGATCACATTATCTCAATATTCAATGACTGGCTGCATCCACTTAGAAAAGCTTGACTCACAAGATCGAGCATCCACACCTTGTTTCCAAAAGTCCACATAACTCTTCAAACCTGAGAAGACTTGATCACTATAGTTGACGTACTTATAGAGTGGAACGGTATTGGTTTGGCCTTTTGAAAGCATTGTGGCCTTGCAGATCACATTTCCAAAGTTCTATCCCTTCTTGTGGAGTTTGGTTGCCTTGGGTTGCATCATGTATTGCATCAAATATAAATAGGAACACCTTGTTGCATGAAGAATTGACATTGCAATGGTTTAGAGTGTCCAACCAATCTATCGTTCTTGTCACACAAAAAATCATCCACAAAACCCTTGAAGTCTGGAATCTCTCCAACCACGAGTGGTGCAGCTTTTGCACTTATACACTCATTGAAGCTTCGCATTAGATGTGGAAATGTGTGGAACTTGTTCTTAGACATTCTGATCGTCGACTAAACAAAGCATCAATGTCTTTATGTGTGTGTCCACCCATAAGGAATCCCAATTGAACCATCTCAAAGACTCCCCTTCCAACAAGCAAGGAAAGAAATGCAAACACATATCTGTTCTTATTCTTAGATCTGCAATTGTCAAGTTGAAGCAAGAACACTCATAAACACTTGTGGCAAGCATGTAAAGGTTGAAGTATTGGGATCCACTCCCTACATGCAAGAATCATCATCTTGACATTGAATTGGTATAGTTGAACCCACCTGTTCATTGCATCCCCCATTAGTAGGCTTTGCCCTTGACATTGCATTGCCAAATTTATATTTTCTCTAGTACTGATATTATTTTGCATAGCCTCTACGTATGGATTTTTTTCTTCTTTTACTCTCATGCTATTATCCAATTCCACCCTCGAGGTCAGTGATTCAAAAATATTACATGGGGATCTTTCATCTTGTCCAAGCATCAAGTCTCCCAAAACATGTTTGTCATTTCACTCCAAATTCCGTAAACCCATTGCCAAGAATCCCACTATGAAATTGGGGTCCCCATGCCAAAGTCCAATAGAAAACTAGCCATAGGCATTCTGGCATTGACCATGCATTATAACTCCTGTCAATGACACTGGTAATTGCATTGCATGACCCAATGATTTTGGAATAGGTTGCAGCCGTGGAATGCATGTCTTCTATTGATCCATATTATCATGAATGATGCACAAATATTGATTTAGATTTACCTTAGAGCATAATCTCCAACCATAGCAAATATTTCAATAGCTCAAATTTGTTGTATCATGTGCACTGTTCTTTTCATTAGATATTTTGCATGCTCCTCTTGACCTTCTATGCATTCCAATTCCAATTTGATGGATGTGCAAATATCACATTTGGAAAATGTGATTGTCTTTGATACACTCACATTTTTGAACCTCGTATGCCAAACTCCTCCCGAGCTCCTCCCAAACTCTACTGAAGGTAGACTTCGACCATTTATTGTCATGTTCACCTCTTGCAAGATATCTATTTGTTTATACACTGATGGAATGAGAAGTTGTGTCTCCCAAGAACTATCAAAATATGTTGTGCAACACTTATGTGGCATTGTATCTACATTCTTGTCTATGAACTCTTGTATAGTTGCTTTCCCCATTTCAATATGCTCCCATGCATTCCTAGTGATTCCTTTGTTTCCATATTTTGCTTTCTTTGCCCCTAGTATGTTGTTGCTTGTACCTAAAAAATGAAGGCTTAGAATTCCATACATAGTGTTCCATGCAGTGTAACAAATGTCTTTCCCATCAAACAAAAACTTTTGTAGTTGCCCATTTTCATCCTCACGCATGGCCATTGTTAAGATATGATACACATATGTGACACGATGATTGCTTTTTGGTCCCCAATTTTCTTTTTTCTCTCCATAATCTTTTCACGGTTACCCATTTGACAACATTTGTTCTTACAACAACCAACGACTGCTACTAGTTAAATAGATTCTTCAAAACGTTTTCCAACATTACACATTTTAGTAGATGAGAAGCCAGGAGTCTTCGCCATCGACACTAGATTATTCCAGAGGGTAACGACATGAGAGCTACTAGAGCATCTTGTCGATGTGCTGGGATTGGGCCAAGATGTGTTGGTGAGAGGGGGTGTTGGAAAAGTCACCTCCCCATCTATAATCCCCCATATGAGGAGAGAATGGGGGAGGTGTACTCAGGGATGATGTGGCTGCCACATGGCAACATAGTGGTTGCCATGGGACGACATACCTACCATTTTTTAGCCTCCATGGTAGACAACAAAGGTACTGAGGTGCCACACAATTGTCACGATTGGTTGGAGCATGGCTAGAATAGATTGCTCTTGGTTTGGACTGGCACTGTTGTCGTTGTCTTCTTTTTCATAGCCAGTATAGATGCCCTCTTCTGTATCTCCCACTATTTTCAATCCAGGCCACCTCCAAAAGTCAAATGTTTTACAGACCAACTGACTAAGTTCACATTTCCCAAGTTCGAGTTGACAGTACTTGAGGTTGAACTAATTCTTTTTCCCAAAGTCACAATCTACAACCACACCTAAGTTCCCATCCCCAAGTTCTCGGAAGTTGATTAGCTCATAAGGGTAAACCAATAAAATAAAACCATTTCCCACTTTATCACCCCCTAATGTGACAACAATATTACCTTCTTGCCTACGAGACCTTCCCTCTTAATGATGTGGTCCACCTCTACCCTGGAACCTTATGATTATTCCATGTGAAGCCTCTTCACCATTGCATCTTGCCATCTCACCATAGTGCCTATTGCTTCAAACATTTTTTATGCACCTATTGAAGGAAATGGGAGATGAGTGTCATATCTGAAGCTCTACAGCATAGCAATTGATATGCATCCTTAACACACTATTCAAAAATTTTGGACTTTCTCACATCATTTGGACTTTTTTTCTGAACTAGACACCTCTGCCCAATATCACTTAGTAGACTCATAAATTGGCTATTTTGGGAACACTAGACGTGTAAGTTCCACATAATAAACCAAAATATTCCCCAAGGTTGTAAATGGTGACCTGTACTCGATACATCATGGGTAAATTTGCAAAAAAATGGATCACCCCCACACAAATATGGTCTAATAAAGCTTAAAATGTTGTGCATCTCCACTCAATATGCAATATATGGATTTGGTTTAATTAAATATATAAGGGGTGTATAGATACACCATTTGATTGTATGGAAAAGAATTTGTTGAATTCAATATATAGGGGGTGTATAGATACACCAATTGATTAAATAATATATTTAAAGGTGGTATAAAGATACACCATTTTTCAGGAACAAGGCATATAATAAATTATCCTATGCTTTTGAATCTCGTTCACAGTCATCAGATTTTGGCTCGATTTTGGTAGATTGCATTTTCACTTGATGGGTTAAGCCTAGCCAAATGATGTTTAATATGTGCAAGGCTAGGATAAGGAATTGTGATCATACATTTTTCAACATCATAGCCATGCTTCTTTTTGTAACTTCGTGTCCTTCATTTCTAGCAATGAATAATGCTACTCACTTCCACCTCTATCAAGCCCTCTTTATTTGGAATCCATTCACGTTTCTTTTGCAAGCAACCCTCATATAGTTGTTTCATTGCATATTTTTTTGGGAGACTTTTCAAAGTATTTGGTTCATACCATAAAGCCGTGAATGTTATAGGCATTCCCTTCTCATCCCTTGTTATATGAGAAACCTTTTCCATCCAAATTGGGCCACGTTGTTCATCCAACTCTGAATCTACATCAGATGACCAAATTGCAACAAACATACCCTTTGCAATCTCATCAGATGGTACAAACTCTGGTAAGGGTTTATCCTCCTTCCTACCACAATATTTCCAAGGTAAAAGGCATTGCTCAACTTCTTCCTCATCTATTGCCGTATTTGTATCCAATGTGGATCTCGGTGACATAGCTTCTTATGGAAAAAAAGATTTAAAGTATTCAATGCTCATTAAATTTTCTTTATTTTTGTAAAGATTTGACAAGTGCCTCAATTGACTTGATTATCTCCCCATTCTTTATTGCCAGATGTTTAATAAAGGCATCCAATCCTTTCATTTCATCTGTGTCAAGTGCTTTGTTCCTTACAAGAATAAATCTAGATTCCTCCAATGGATTTATTCTCTGGAATAAAGCATATGGCTCACTCCATAAATGATCTCCATCCATTGAGTAGTGCTTCCATTGCATCACTAGAATATCATTATGTATGCTAAATTGGAAATAGTGTAGATTTGTGTGCCCTATTAATGCATCATGTCCCCCTTTTAAATGTGGCTCTATGAATGCTCTCCAATCTACTATTCTCTCCAAGATAGTCACTTCTAATTACTCCTTTTTAGATCCTCCAAATTTTTCCCCAATTCGAGACATCATATCCTCCAATGTCAGAACATCCCTTGACTTTAACTCAAAGATAGCACTAGATATAGGATCTATGTTTTCATGTGTATGGCCAACAAGAAGAAAACCACCGTCCACTTCTTCTAATATTTTCAAACCAACCAGCATACAACATAAACCAAATATATATCTATTCTTGTTTTCTCTTCAAGAGTTATCAGCCTATATACCCAAGGTGCAACGTAAACATCCATATGCATCTTTGACCTTTCGTATTTCTTTCATGATGGATGTTTCCACTTGGTTACTATTGTATTCATGCAAGCAATCAATCCATACATCACAAAAGAGTCAAAATCCATACACTAATACTCCACACAAATGTGTTTTTAGTCCACGTTTACCCTCCAATGGCAGTGGGGTACATCTATACCTTGGTAACGTTGTTGTATTCTGATCCATGCCATCAATGGTAATGCACATGGAATTTTTGACATGCACAGTAGCTTCCTCTCTCCAAGAGGCATACAAAAATCTAGCATTTTGCACATGACTTAAATGGATTGTTTGCTATCTTATATATTTTCCTCGCTTGTGCTCACATTTACTATGTTCAATGATATTTTTCAATTCATCACATGTCTTGCATTTCGACATCCTTTGCTTTGATGGTGTCTTAATATGGAAAAACTATCCATGCCAAATTTTATATAAGGTTGCCCTTGAAATCATGCTCTCTTCTCTACCTTATAAAGTCTTATTAACTGTTTCTAGCACAACCCTCTTTGTCATTCCCAAAGGAAGATGATGTTGGCATTCCACACTTCCATTCAGCATTGTTTAGGGAAGATGAGGCTGTGGTAATGTATGATCGTCAAGGATTTGCTTTCATGTTGCAGTTGCATTTCAAGTTGCAGTTGCATTTCAAGTGCTTCTTTTACTTTTACGCTTGTAGGCATTTCCATGAATTTTATGAACCACTTTGTCTTTTACCTCTGCCCAGATGGTCCAATATGTACCATCTGACAGTCCAGCTAACCATTGATATCCTCAATTACATATGGATGTCCCATTAACCATGGGTTTCAATTTGAGTTTACAATTTCTTATCCTTGAGTCCTTATCACCTTGATGAAGAAAACAAGAATCCTCTTGAAGAAGATAGCTATATCTATTAGTCCCTATCTTACTCCAAATGCTGATGGGCATGGCTTCACAGTCATCTTTTGCAACTTTTCTTTTGTAAAGTTTCCTACAACAAATGCACATAAGAGTCCTTTCTACATTCTCCTCAGATAACATTACATGGCTACCAGTGAGCATGTTCAAGTCACTTGCAAGACGAGAAACCTCTTCTCTGTCAACATCAATTATGATGAAAGCTACTCCTATTTCTTGATTTGGAGCCCATTCGTGTAGCTTTTTTCTTGTCATAATACTTTGTTGTGTCTTCCATCACATTGAAGGAAACTGTCTTAGGAAAACTTGATTTCAAGAAAGCTAACCCCCATTTGATAGTATTATGAACCTGTATATGTGATGTATTATCCATTGAATTTCAAATGATGCCTTCACTAGTCAACATAAGTACCTCCACCATATAGAGAAAATTCTAGGAATAGCCCTTGAATCTGCCAACCGTTAATACTTCTCTGGAGAAGGACAACATATCAAGTTTTTCCCCCGAGAATAATTTTTCTTGATATCTTGAAAGTATATCTTTGGCACAATTTCATCTCGATTCCCAAGAGTTCTTTGTGCTTGCATATCAAAAATGTCACATTGTAAGATATCATCCAATGTTTCAAAGTCTTCATGTGGATATTTTAATTGTACTTCAGGATTGATCACATTGGTGATTATCACTACACATCTTTTCTCACCACAATGTTGAAAATTATACACGTTCATATGATCAAGACTATGTATTTGTCCAAAGGCTACTGCTTCATTCTTCTCACATAACACCACATCTTAACCCTCTATTAGGGTGAATATTTGTAAATGCAAGAAATATTAAGATTAGAAACTACCAAAAAACTCCAAAAATCTCTAATTTATAATATTTAACCCTATAAATGCTCAACTTTTATATCAAATCAAGAACCAAACCATTATGTAACCCTCCTAAACTCTGACTCTAAACCCTATATCATAAATCTTAGACCGTAGATCATAAATCCTAAATCCTAGATCTTAAAACCATTAAAACCCTAAATTCTAGACCCTAGACCCTAAACCCTAAACCCTTAACCCTAGACCCTTAACCCTTGCTCCTAGAACTTAAAACCTAGACCTTGAACCCTAGATCCTAAATCCTAAACCCTAGCCAAACCCTAAAATGCAAGAAATAATATGTAAAATATTTTGATTTAAGCAACAGGTTGGAGTGCTCCCAACCTATTGAGTGAGCAATAGGTTGGGGGTGCACCCAACCTATTGCTCAAATCAGTAAAAATTATTGATTTGAGCAACAGTTTGGGGGTGCATCCCACCTATTGCTCAAATCAGTATAAAATATTGATTTGAGAAACAGGTTAGAGTGCACATAACCTGGTGTTGTTGGGGGTGTACCCAACCTGTTGCTCAAATAAAATAAATAGTCTATGAATATGAATGAAAAAAAATGGACTTTTTAAGAATCATATTGTTTATTATATTAAAATATTATTACACTTTATTATAACGAGTAGCATGACTCGTCTACAACATACGATGGGTTAGATACCTGCCTCAGGTCTCAAGGTGGCCTTTAATTTCTTTCAAATTGGATCTTGATTAAGACTAACCATTTCTTCCAGATGGAAACAACATGTTTTGTTACATTTTTCTCTCTCTCTCTCTCTCTATATATATATATATATGTATATATATATATATATATCAACATTCATATTCTTTTTACTAAATTTCAAATTTTAATGAAGCTTAAGTACTGCCTTTACTCAATGAAAAAAATATTTTCCTAAACCAATGCATCCATCTCTCTCTTTCATTACAAAAATTCTGGACTCAAAAAGGGGCACTTTGGAGAATTACTAAAATATTAGAGGCATGGATAAGGGAATATGATATCCATAAAGGAGACTATGCCATGTGGACTTCTCTGTAACAAAGGTTCCCCAAATCTAGGGGAAATTTTAGTCTTTTCCAAAATACCCCAAAAAACTTCATTGGTGCTTCACAATAAAAAATTATCTTTGGCAGGTCTGCCCTGACCATGTCAGGCCTCCTTGTTTTCCTCCCATGGCAAACTATCCCCTAGCTAGAACGATGCTCATGTTTTGCATTTGGTTCAACCATTTGGCCCAAACTTTGACTTCCTAACCAGCTCTCTCCCTATTCTCTCTCTTCCAAAATGTTTCAAGCATTCATTCCCGCTACTTTCTAGCAAATGGTTTCAAAATATCTTCATTCCACTCTTGATTAGTCATTCTCTCTCCTCTTTGCTCACGTTTTTTTTCCACATTTAAAAATCTCTCAGAGAAACTTCTGCCCAAGCTCTGTTCATCCCTCTTCTCTTCCATTCATTCTCCGCTTATTTAAGTCTCTCTTAGAAACCAAAGTTACGACCTAAATCTACTTGGAAGGAGTGAGAAAAATGGGTGTTCTCTCATTTTTTATTCTTTCCCTACCTTTGTGGAGTATAGAGTCAACTCCTGAAGTTGCGACCTAAATCTGCTTAGAAGAAGTGAGAAAAATGGGTGTTCTATAATTTTCGCCTTTCTCTACCTTTTTGGAGTATAGAGAGTCAACTCCCAAAGAAGGAACACATACTTTCTAGGTAATGAAGTGATTTGGACTTGAAAGTTTTGTCTGTATTAAGTAGATACATTTTTGTATCACACTTTGTCTATATGTTTGTTACAAAAGACAAGAGGGAGAGATTGAGGTAGATGATATTTAAACCTGCAAGATGATTTTTGACTTTTTTTTCTTCACTATAGGAGGGATAGATAGAGGAAGGGAAAGAGAGAGAGAGAGAGAGAGAGAGAGAGAGAGAGAGAGAGAGATTATTTTGAACTGCTATGTTTTTTATTTATTTGAGGGGATGAGCAAGAGGGAGAGACATAAAATAGTCATTTGTTTCTTCATTAGTATAGGAGGGATAGATAGAGGAAGGGAAAGAGAGAGAGAGAGAGAGAGAGAGAGAGAGAGAAAGAGAGAGAGAGAGAGAGAGGGAGAGATTATATTTGAAACTGTTATGTTTTTTTATCTGTTTGAGGGAATGAGTGAGGGAGAGAGATAGAAAATTGTTGTTTGTTTCTTTGCTAGTATAGGAGGGGTAGATAGAGGAAGGAAAAGAGAGAGAGAAATTATATTTTGAACTGCTATGTTTTCTTCTGTTGAGGGGATGATTGAGGGAGAGAGAAAGAGATTGTATTTCAAACTGCTAGGTTTTAGAAGGAAGAAAAAGAGATCCTAATCAAAGAGTTTTGGGAGGGAGAGAGAGAGAGTGATATGATATTGATAATGTTTTCTTTGTTTGTGGAGAAACAGAGTAGGAAGAGAGCATATCTTAAACTAAGTATTTCAAAATAATTTGATGTTTGTTTGTGTGAGGGGTACCTTGGAAGACAAACTGAGAAATTTATTATTAGAGTCTTCGGAAGACCAATGGGTCTATGAGACTGAAAGAAAACCTGATACAAATCCTAGTAAGGGTGGAGCTACTAAAATGAGCATCATCAACCGTGCTGAATCCTAAGTCTGATCATACATAATCAAATACATCTGGGTATGACAGTGAAAAGAAAAAAAACTAGAGCGGAACGTAATCCTCCATATGTCATGTCACCCTGGCTGTGGTGCATAGCCGATGATGGGGCGCTGGCATCCGTCAAGGGGTCCCGTCCATCTCGGTCTCTTGGAGGAGGCTCAACGCAATACCAAAGCCATCGTGACTCCCGTGGGACGTATCTCGAGTCTAAAAAATGACGGGGGGTCCCCTAGAGTGATCTATGTGTCCCCTCGATGTCTCATGTGTCGTGCTATAGTCGTCGGGCTGGACGATCAATGTCACTCAATGGGAAGAACTCTGTGATCTTGCTCTGAGAGGTGTCTGATGGTGTGGCCAAGCCCCGTCGCCTGAGTAAGTACTCTCTATGTCAGACCCCCTCATGAATGAAGGCTGCAAGGCATCTCTGATCTAAGTAGGCGAGGAATCTGGAAAGGAGCTCGGAGTCGTCTGTGAAGAGACAGTACGGATCTCATAGTACATTGGGCACCTGAAAATAAAATGCTTCTCCGACTCAACCTCCTGACAGTCGCACAATATGTATATGCGATGGTCCCTAGGGATCTCCTCTGCTCTACCGCTCTCTATGCAGAGGCGGTGTGATGATACCCAAAATTGTCTGATGGAGATCCGTAGTGAGTGAGGCATATGAAGCTCAATTTACCCTGGTGGTGTGATGAATCCCTCCTCAGAAATACAAAGACAGTGATCTCTATAGAAACTCAGCTTCACTGGAAGCTCCCTTGACTCCAACCAGGTCGTAAAGGTGTGTAGCTGCAGGAGATCCTCTCGAATAACCTAGTTGGTGACCCGATCAGGATGGTGGGTGGGAGTACCGGAGGGACATCTAAACTATACTAAAAAGGAGGTATCCTATCAATGTGAAACCCTAGTCTCACAAACCATCTGTGAGTCTATGCATACCAACATCGCTCATCTCCCTCTGCGGCCAACCTCATGGAGGAATCAAGAGCTAACGATGGCAACCTCTGTCTCCTTGATGTGCAGTCCCCATATGATCTAACCCGGTGTAGATATGTGATGGTCTGAAAGGCTACATCTAGCTGGATTGAAGAAGCACCAAACTCGGCCTGAATGATGTGATGTGGTATAGATGGTTTCCCTCAGATCATCCATGAGAGCATGAGGATCTGCAAGCACTCCACTGGTGTCCACTCTATCTCTGACATGTCAGGTCCCCAACAAGGGCTACCATACATACCGGCTGGTTGGACCAAGGAGTTGAAGAGAAGAGCCTTGGTCCAAGGGTCCTAAAAGTGTGAGTGGAAGCACTATCTCTCTAGCCAAGCCAGTGAGGCGTATCCTTTGCTCAGTCTGGCCTACATCGCTGGTCTCATCGTGAAGAACGGGCTGGAGAAGATGACCCCCAAGTAAGTGTATGAGGATACGATCTCAACTGGTGACCCACCGAAAGTAAACTCCTTCCGTTGCATGATTGCTCGAGAGGTGTTAAAGATCATGACCTTGGTCTTGCCAAGGTTGACCTCCAAATCATGGGATAAACAAAAATCCTGCAATGCATCCAGGTGTTGCTGGAACCCCTCGGGTGTGGATGACAAGAGTGCCACATCATCTGCATAAAGAAGAATCCTAATGATGATCCCGGCAAGTGAGCAACCGGTCCCTTCGAACACCCCCATGAAAGTCTCTAGCTCATTGATGTAGAGACCAAATAGGGTTGGTGATAAGGGACAACCCTGTTTGACCCCTATGGTTTTTGTTTGTTTTTGTGAGAGGTTTAGTTAAAGGAGAGAGGGAAGTAGGGGGAGGAGAGAGAGAGAGAGACAGGGAGAGAGGGGGGGGAGGGAGACTTGCAAAGAAAGAGAAAGAGAGGGATAGAGAAAGAGAGAAGAGAAGATATAAATTTTGAGGGTCTATGGAAGTAGAAAGAGGTAGAAAGAGCTAATTTTAATCATATTGTACACGGGTAGAAACTATGGAAGTAGAAAATGATAGATATAGAAGTAGTTTACAGTCTGTTGTATTGAAGCTCTATTGAAGAATGTTAAGGATGAGCATGGGGAATGGATTCCTCAGCTCTACAGGAAATATTCTTGGATCACAATGCAATCCACTAATCGTGGGTGCTACAAAGTGGGTTGGAAGAATGCAATGGACATCTCCAAACATTGGAAGGGAAGGATCTTAGATTTTGAAATTTCTCCTGGCAATCACACAGTGACACAAGTATATATTCAGCATGTCTTTACCCATGCAAACATATACGTACATCCGAATGCAGGACTTCCATATCGTAGTCCCAGTTGTAAGTTTTTCAAAGTGTACTAATACTTCATTTGCATTTTAGAGTATTTGCATTTATTTGGGGACTTTGACACAACTATATTATGCCTTGTATTTGTTTTACATATCTACATCCATCTACTTACAAAGAGTGGAAGCCTGTAGCATGCGTAACTAGGGCGTTACATGTCCTCCATGTTGAGATCGGGAATCTTTAGTATGAAGGTCGCACACCATCAGAATTAAAAAAGGATGGGATATTCTTCTATGACTCAATGTTCATTGTGCAAGATGAAGAAGGATAGTATGATAGATTAGAATCTCTTCCCTTGCCCTCTTTTGAGAGTCTAGAATGGCCGCTTCCAAGCATGGAGATAAGTGAATCATATAGAAATAGAATGTCTAATGTGTGAGAAATACTATGAAGCCAACTACTGGTGGAAGAAATGCTAGGTTGAGCTAGTTTCTTCCATTTCCATGATTTGTTGATTTCTTTGCAAGTTGTAGGCAGTTAAGGAAAACAAAGATTACTTACACTTGCAAGAGCTTAGAATTGGACTAGCTGTCTAAGCTATTTGGAGGCTATTTGACAATGGATGGACAACAAGAACATGTCATGCTGAAGATTTAGTACAATGTTAATTGAACACTTCAAATGTGACATTTTGGTGAAGACATCTTACAATTCTAGTTTGTATTAAAAATTATCAAGATAGTATGTATTAATAGATCCCAAATTTTGTCGGTATTTCATTGGAAGGCAAAATCTTTGCATGACTTTCACATATAGAAGGTTGACTCATGGGCATGAAAATTGACCTTTTAGGAAATTTTCCATGGTTTTCAAAAAAAACAAAAAAGAGTAGCAGAGGAGAAGCTAAGGATGAGCAAGATTGTTAGAGAGGAGTGTGCTTGTCCACAATGTTGGTGGATATATATGCCAAGTGTTTGATGAACGTCGAGCTCAAAATGTGCTCTCCTAGCTTGATTGATGTGTTTGCTATCTTGTAGAGTTGTTGAGATTGGTTGCTTGCACATGAAAAGGACATCAAGGAGCACTCCATAGCTTGATTGATGGCTCTCTATGGTCTATGAATGATAAAACAATAAATATTTGTAATTTTAAATATGTGGATATTTGTATATATGTATTGTGCAAGAGAGAGAGTGTGTGAGAGAGAGAGAGAGAGAGAGATAGCAATTAGAGTGAGTGAGTGAGAGATAGAGAGAGAGAGAGAGTGAGAGAGAGAGAGAGAAGTTGAGAGTGCAATAAACGACACAAATAATGCACCTGGCCATGAGACAGAGTTAGATGTATGAAGAGAGAGAGAGAGAGAGAGAGAGAGAGAGAGAGAGAGAGAAAGAAAGAGAGAGAGAGAGAGAGAGAGAGAGAGAGAGTGAGAGAGAGAGAGACTATGAGAGAGAGAGAGAGAGAGTAGTCAAGGACACAAATAATGCACCTGGCCATGAGAAGTATGAATAGAGAGAGAGATATACTATGAGAGAGAGAGAGAGAGAGAGAGAGAGAGAGAGAGAGAGTCAGGGACACAAAGGGAGGGAAAGAGACAAAGGGAGGGGGAGGGAAAGATGGAGATGGAGACGGGCATAGAAAGAGGGAGATGGAGAGTGGCATAGAGAGAGAGAGAGAGAGAGGTAGAGAATGGGAAGAGAGAGAGAGTTAAGATTGCATTTATTCATTTGCACCTCTTTGAGAAAGAGAAAAATAAGAAAGTTAATTAAAAGGTATTCAAGAGACTATGAGATTGAAAAAAAACCTAGATACAACTGATCCAAAGGGTGGAGCCACTAACAAAATACAAAAAGTGTATATGTAAAATCAATGTCCATGACATAGATAGCTAAGGGAAACAAGGCAACAAGATGATCATTGGGTGTCACAAAGAGAGATAGAGAGAGAGAGAGAGAGAGAGAGAGAGAGAGAGAGAGAGATCAATTCATGAGAGACACAAAGGGAGGGAAAGAAAGAAAGATATATTAACATCCTGGGTAGACCTTGCGGGTCTATGAGAGAGAGCGAGAAGGAGGGAGATAGCTAAGGGCAACGAGGGAGAGAGAGAGAGAGAGAGACAAAGAGAGAGAGAGAGAGAGAGAGAGAGAGAGAGAGAGGGAGGGAGAGGGAGGGAGAGAGGGGGAGAGAGGAGAGGGAGATAGCTAAGGCCAATGTGAGAGACAGAGAGAGAGAGAGAGAGAGAGAGAGAGAGAGAGAGAGAGAGAGAGAGAGAGAGAGAGAGAGAGAGAGAGAGAGACTTTCCAAAGTAAAAACAATAAATATAAAAATATTGTAATTAAGAGCATTTTTAAGGGAAATGCCCATTTTACAAAGTACACTTCTAAGGTCATTTTCACATTTTCAGTTTCCCACTCTTGAGTAACCTTGCATTCCATAGCCTCCTCTTTTGTCTTCTCGAGCATCCTCCTACACTCATGGCTTCCCCTAGAGAGGCTTTTGACCAGTGGATTTCATCCACTGATTCCCATGCCTCTACAGATCAGGTTTATCCTTTCTTCTACAAGGCATTCCATCTTGAGTCTCACTTGAGAGCTCTCCTTCCTGCTGATAATCCCTCTCTTCAGTTTTTTGATATACTTATCCATGGGCAATCTATCGCGATTGCTAACTCCCCTTACCAATGGGTTTCATTGGATATTTTGAGCCCTTTTGACCAGAGTGCTAACTTCAAGAAGACACTAGGTAGGGCCATGGATAATGTCCCTATCTCTCTCTATGAGTACGCTATTCCCATCGGGGATGATTCATCTCCCCCAATTCATTTGATCCAAAGAGATGCATCCCTTACCATTCTTCTTGTGACTAGCAAGTTTGATGAGGATGTTGGCGAGCACTGCAAGGGCCCTGCATCCACAAATGGCGGAGCAGGTCCATCAACAAGTGGTGGAGGAGATGACATAAACCTAGATCTAGAGCCTGAGGAGCATACTATTAACTTAGCTGAGGAGCAAGTTGAAAGTGAGGTCATCTTATCTTCATATCCAACTCGTGCATTTCCATCCTCTACCTATAATCCAGATGAGGCAGCAACCAAACCACACCTTGCTTTGGTTGATCCAATTAGGATTGAGGATGAGGAATACCTTACCCTCTTGGAAGTGATGGAAGAAACGGGTCTCCAAGAGGATGAGGTACTAAGTCGGCTCTCGAATGACACCTTTGATGATGTCATTGACTTTGATGCTCCATTCAATCCCGAAATCGATGAGATTGCATGCTTTGATAACGCGAGCCTCACCGATTTGGAGGCAACCCAACTAACACAGAAGGCAATCAAGGATGCCACACCAGAGTACGACATGTCCGATAAGCAGTTCATGAATTTGCAAAGGGAATTGTTTGGGGAGAGAGAGAGGAAGAAGTTGGCACCTCAAGCCAACATAAAGTTCAAGACCAACCACAAAAGGGAATCCAATTGGACACTGTAGCTGATACAGTCCATGATGAGGCAGAAAAGGTATGTAGCTTTGCCAGCTTCATCATGTGATTCAAAACCATTAGTATAATTCTAGGTTCCATTTTAGTAACAAAAATCATTGCTCAGTCTTCAACTAGTAGGGAATAAAAAATAGGATTTAGGGTTTAGAGTACAAAACCCAACCAAATTTTATGATTTTTAAGCTAGGACATCTTGCCACGACCACTTGCCCCTGCCACTCCAGTTGTGGAAATAATTAGGGTTTAGTGTTTAGGGTGAAAATAATATTTTAAAGAAATCATATTTGGGAGGTCGCTGAGACATTGATCAACAACCATGTGCATCATTTGTATGCAAAAAAAACCCCTGCAAGCCCTAAATCTGACATCGTGCAAAAACTGGGCTCTAGTCACACGATGTCGAATTTAGGGTTTGCAGGGGGGTTTTTTGCATACAAATGATGCACATGGTTGCTGATGTCTCAATGGCCTCCCAAATATGATTTAGGGAATAAAAAATAGGGTTTAGGGTTTAGGGTACAAAACCCAACCAAATTTTATGATTTTAAACCTAGGGCATCCTGCCCCTGCCACTCAATTTGTGGAAAAAATTAGGGTTATGGTTTTGAAACATAGGGAAAATAGCAGGTTTATGGTTTTTATTCAGGACACATGGAATACAATTAGTTTTAGGGAATAAAAAATAGGGTTTAGGGTTTAGAGTACAAAACCCAACCAAAATTTATGATTTTAAACCCAAGACATCCTGCCAATGCCACTTGCCCCTACCACTCCATTTGTGGAAACAATTAGGTTTATGGTTTTGTAATATAGAAAAATAATATTTTAAAAAAATCATATTTGGGAGGCCACTGAGACATCAGCAACCATGTGCATCATTTCTATGCAAAAAAAACCCCTGCAAGCCCTAAATCCGACATCGTGCGACCAGCTCACTGGGAGCTGGTCGCACAATGTCAGATCAGTGAGCTGGTCGCACGATGTCGAATTTAGGGCTTGCAGGGGTTTTTTTCGCATAGAAATGATGCACATAGTTGCTGATGTCTCTCCCAAATATGATTTTTTTAACATGTTCTTTTTCATCTGTAAAAAACACTTATTCTTATTAATTCTTGAAAAATGTTGTTTTATTAATTTATATAATCTTCAGGTTTTGATGTGATATGTTGGTTGAGGATATCTTATGGGTTGATGAATATACCAGGCTCAAGGGTGGAACTAGAGGGTCTTCTAGTGGGGGGATGGCTTCGATCGACCACTACATCAACAAAGTGGCTTAACACATTTTCGTGCTCCATTGACAATTATGGCCGGATGGAAAGTTGAATATCATGAAGTTCAAGGTCCTTAGTCAGATGGTAAAGATGAGGCCTATCCATCCTACTGCAGATCATGTTGTTTTGGTTAGGCAAAGTGTAGCTTTATTTTTGTTCTTGAACACATGATCCGGTCCTCTCCATAGTGAGTCCATAGTATCATAGCTATTGCAGGGCTAGCTGGCGTTATAGCTCCCCAAGCTATAAAGAATGAAATTGTGCAACCCTCTCTGCTTCAACAAGCAAAAAATGGATTTGAACCAAGCAAGAAGAAGCGTAGACTAGAGTAGCGTGTGCGTTCAAGTGAGTGCTCTTTGCAATACTACTCTATGTCAATAAAGAATACCATTTTCAAATTATTTTCTCTTCCCGCTACAGAACATTGTTTCCTTTCCCATGTTAAGTAAAATTGAGTATTATTTTCTTTTGCATGTTCTATTGAGATTTGATGTTTATTATTTCATTTTGTTGCTATATACATCATCAGAAAGTCTTTCGTAAGTAAATTGAGATTGCATGTAAGTAAATTAATAGATTTCAAATACAATGAAAATAAATTTGAGGTTGCACATACAAAGACCATTCAAAAAAAGACATTTTATTTTATTGAAAAGAGGCTAATACAAGACAGATGCCCATAGGTAGAGTACATAAACTATAACTATCGCCCAAGGTGAAGCATATACAACATCCCTAAGTGCCCTTGGGATTCCTAAGACGGACAATAAACTGCATGTCTTTGGTGGTCACCGTGACCCTTTTCCTATGGATGGCAGCCAGCTAGGTGTCATCCATGAGGTCTAGGTAGGCCTCACCTGCATGTTGCATGGAAAGCAAGGTGTCTCTAGAAATATGCCAGGGAGCCTCCACAACTCCGTGCCTATAAAACTAGGATGTTGAGCTATTGTTTAGATCTTGCATGACCTCATGTACCACCCAAGCCATCAGGATGAGTAGATCGATTGTACTTTTGAAACTTTATGATCTCCCAAAGTGCCACCGTCCCTGGCTTGAATCTATATCACCTCACTGGAGGAGGGCCTCTTTGCCCTTGATGTGGAGGGCCTCTTCCTGGATGTTGAGGGCCTCTTTGCTCCAGACTTGAAGCTTGATGTCCTTGCCCCCATTGGCATGGACCTTGATTGTCTGTTCTTACCTTAGTCCTCTGCTCTGTCCTTCGATGTTCCTCTCCCTCACGCACCTCCTATGCGTTCTCTAAGTCACCAGCCTTTGCATAACGATCCTCTTGTGCCTTCCTCTGTTCCTCTTGTGCCTTCCTTTGTCCCTCTATCTATGGGCTTGCTCCTTGCTCCCTATTTGGCTTCTGGATTGGCATTTTCTCCCTTCGACAGGGATCATCGAGGGAAGAGGGGGCGAGGTTATCAATCTTTGTCTTTGAGTCTAGAGGTGGGTCTGGTTGTGCCAGTCTCCGTAGTGCCTTGATCTTGGGCGTGGCCATGGGGGATGGAGAGAATGTGTGAGAGAAAGGGTGAGGGTGTGAGACATGGGGTGGAAATGTCAAGGGCAAGTGGGAGGTGGTGTGGGAGGAGAACTCTATAAACAATAAAATGAAAATGAGGGCCCATTCTTTTATATAGGACCCAAAACCCTAATTTTTAAAAATACTTGTTTTAATAAAAACTCTTTAAAAAAAGTAAAATTGGTGCAACCTTGAGCTAAATACTTATAGTTAACATCCAATATTTCAAAATTTCTCATTTGTACTGCAACTCATGGCCATTATATGTTGACTTTACAGCAAATCACATAACTAAAATTACAATGAAATTTTGAAACTTATGCATGGGCATCCACATTGGAAGAGTCTACACCATCATTTTCATCTTTCTCCACCCATATGCGCCCTTGTTTATGATGGGTTGCATGCCACCTTGCATTTGACGAGTTGTATATTCTTCTTTAACATTCTGCATTAACATCTTGCACTGCATGGGACACTAAGGAATCTTTGAATGCTAGTGTTGCATCTACTCTTATTTCGATACGCATGTATCACCATTGAACCAATTGAACCATTGGGCTTGACTTAGTTCTACCATGTCGCTCTATTATATGCACAACGTGCTTGCCAATGCAATCTTTCCATGCCCTGAGTGGACCACACTCCAATGCTTCCATAATTCCATGCCATGTATGGTGCATGAGCTTATAAAATGTGCTGCCAAATAGAAAAACAAATTAGTAAATATAGGACCATTCAATATGCACATCTCAATGTCCAAGTTAGAGATTACCATGTACTGTGTGAAATGATTATTTCCCCAAGATATCTCCATATTCCGGCTAAAGTCATTCACAGCATTGATGAAACAATGTGCATCATCATCTTTGAATATTTTCTTTTGTAGAGTATAGGTACCAAGCTATCAAGAGCTAACCACACTCGGGCCTTTTCCAATCTTTTTTGTCCCTTCCCTCGTCGTTCACAACAGGCATTGATCAAACTCATTAGCACGTTTGAGCTTGTCAATCTTCTTCTTTGCATAAAGAAATTTTAAATCCCTGACACCACCAAAGCTTGGCTTACAAGGAACATTGCATGTCTTTCCAGATCTTTTCTCATCTTTTGTAATCTTTACTTGCCCAGAGTGTAGTCCCATATCTAAAAGAACCCTTTCAATTCTTGCAATCATCCTCTCTCTCTTGTTGGGGCTTCAATTTATATGCATCAATGATGTACACATGCACCAACTTTTTAATTATTCCCACAATAGCATGAAGCGCACAAATGTGTACTCGCTCAAGAGGAATTTCAAGAATTGGGTTCCATGATGGAACTTTCCCTGGAGCATCCCTATCCCCGGTGCCTTATTTTGATCTATCTCTGCAAGTTCAGAGGCCCATTGGTTGATTCTTTTTACCACCCTTTGCAGGTACTCTCGTTTGCATGCACAGTGGACAAGGATGGCTTGTATTTGCTTCATGTGCCATATTAAATATACATTTAATAGTCTTGAGGTCAGCAGCGTGAGAGAGAGAGGGATTTCTAGGGTGTGAACTTAAGTTTGACCATTGGTGTCATGAAAGGCCATGCAAGAATGGGAGGGGGGAAAGGGTGGATGAGAGGGGAAAGAAGTGCAAGGATGAGAGTGCGAGATAGGGTGCCAAAAGAGCAACATAATAAGAGAGAGAGGGTGGAAAGAGATGATCAAATTCTTCCCAAAATTGAGGGATTGTCCCAAAAATACTAAAACGGTCTTATTTTGGGTATGCATGTATTCTCTTTTGGAGTGTCGTTTGCTGTGATTGATTGTCATTTTGGAGTGCGCTCGATGTATTGATGATCATTTTGTCATCGTGTGATTGGATGTGTATTTATTAAATGTAACCTATCTTGCAATGAAAAATACTAGGCATAGATTTTTTTTGAATTTTCTTTTGTGTCATTAGGAAAAAAGGGAGGTCATTTTGGGACCCTGAGAGAAATTCAGGATTCCTTCATTTTTCGTTCCTCTAAAAGAATAAATAATGACATAACGTACAGTGCATAATTTGGTATTTTTGACATCACTGGCATGTTCGGAGCAAGCCAAAACCTCCAGAAAGGCTTTTGAAACGTCGAAAGCAGGCCCCCAAAGGCCTGAAAAAGGCCATAAAGGCCCAGAAAGCAACCTATACAAATGAAAGCGATTTGATAGGTTGGACCCGGCCTGTCAAATTGCTTTCATTTGTTTAAGTTGCTTTTCGAGCCTTTTTGGCCTTTTTCGGGCCTCCGGGGGCCCGTTTTCAACGTTTCAAAAGCCTTTCCAAGGCTTTTGGCCAGCTTCGGACGCGTCGGTGACATTAGAAATACCAAATTCTGCACTGTATGTCAGATTTAATAAAGTAGCTCAAGTGTTCTCATTGTATGCAAACTCGACCGCATTTCTTTTGTTTTCCTTTTTCTAAAATTTTCAATGTTACATTAGCCCTCCTTTGATTGGTGGAGGGCTATTTTCTTTCTTGGCTAAAAGGCCCCAAAATGAGCTCCCTTTTTTCCTAATGGGTTGATTGTGCAATGTTAAAAATTTTCATTCAAATTACTTTAACAAGCGAAGGGAAAACAAATGCAAAACTTAGAGCTTCACAATATTAAGATTTCACATTTGAAGTATAACTCTTGAATGTGATAAAACTTCCATTGTTCAAAGAAACCCCCCAAAAAAACATAAGTATGCTAGACTTGACTTTTCAATTGACTTGTGCGCACTTTCTCAATGAAACAAACAACATACTAAAGGGCAACCTATCTAATGGCTATGCCACAATAGTATACTAAGGTAGGCTCTCCCATAATAACTAAGCATTTGGCTAGCAAAACACCATTGGAGACACCTAATGTGGATAAATAACCTTGAAGCTCCTACTAAATGAAGCAGTAAATGTGATATACTCACCTAGTCAAATCAAAGGCTCTCCCACAAGAACTAAGCATGTGGGTAGCACAACACCATTAATGTGGATAAAATATCCTTAAGATCCCACTCAATGAAGCACCATTAATTTTTTTGGAGGAAAAGAATTTTATTAAAAGGAGACAAAATTGGATATAAAAAAATCTAGGGAGAGGAAGAGAGCTACCTCTGTAGCAAAGGAACGCAAAGACCAAACATCAACTAGAATGAAGCACCATCAATTGTTACTTCATAAAAGCTATCTGCATAAGAGAGAGCTAGAAGTTGCACTGGGGTTCTCTAACCTTTCTTATACTGTTGCATATGAAGTCGATATTGCAAGAAGAAGAGAGAGTGACTTTCCTCGCAGCTTCTCTAAACTCCAATGCTCTCCTCCTCAGCTCTTCCCTATCCCTCATCGCCATCCTCACCGCCCTTTTGACTTCTTCTGCCCTCGTCAGCCCACTGCTCCTCTCCCGTCCAATCCTCATTCCGAATTTCCATTCATCTTCTATGAGTTTGCACGTTAATGGTTGATCTCCCATTATCGGCCAGCATAGCATTGGCACTCCTGCACAGATGCTCTCCAGTGTAGAATTCCATCCGCAATGAGACAAAAACAACCCTGCTGCAGGATGCGCCAATACCCTCGCCTGTGGCGCCCAGGGTACAACCATGGAGTGGCTTTTAATTCGGTTGAGATAGGATTCCGAGAGAGGGTTGCCATCGATTCCTTTCGCTAGGCCTGGTCGCACAACCCATAAAAAAGGATACCCGCAGCTTTCCAGGCCGGACGCAAATTCCAAGGCTTGATCTTCTGTGATAGAGTGTGTCGTTCCAAACGCAACGTATACCACAGAGTTTTTCGCTTGAGCATCTAGCCACTGCAAGCATTTTTCTTCATCTTCAATTGCGCCTGTGTTGCTTTGACGATTCGACCAATCTTTTTCCGCTAGAAGCATGAGTGGTCCAACGGGAAGGATGTTGGAGATGCCCGATTTCCTCATAGCAGCAAATACAGCTGATTCCAGTTCGTAAAAAGAGTTTACAAGCACGTGTTTGGCTTCGGTAATACGAGTTGTTTGGTCAACGAAGTAGCGAAACAATATATCTGAGCAATTTTGGGTGATGGTAAGAAAGCTAGGCAGATCTCGTGGTTTCAAAGGTGGAAGTCCTGGAATGCAAGCCGAGTCGCCATCTCCAACAACAGCGGTGCCATTCATCTGACAGTCGGCTGCAAATATGGAATGTATCAGAATTATAGGAACTGTGCATTGCCGAATCAATAATGAGCGCTTACGCATCAAAGAGAGATTCATGAGCAAGCAAACCACGTTCACATGTCGCTACACGAAACTAGTAAGGAGAAGCTATCCGGTGTCGCCATGGCCGAACGCTTTTGAATTTACACTTCAGTGGAAGGTATCCTTTAGAAACGAGCTCCGGGGCGTTGAATAACGTCCAAAGTTCAGACAAATTGGAGGTCCATAAAGCCAGTCTGGGAAGTCCAAATTGATCGGCCACATCTTGCGTCCATCCAAGGTGAACATCGGAGATGATACAGGAGAGAGGTGGGACGGCATCAGCGGTGAGCAGCTGCTGCACGAGGTGCTGGAAGGGGACCTTGAGGTTCTGGAAGGAAGCAAAGAGAACTCTGAGCGAATCTAAGGAGGTGGGCGAGAAATCAAGGGGGAGGCCATCAGGCAAGGAAACGAGGCGAAAGTCGATGAGAGAACAAGAGTGATGATCGAGGACGACGGAGGAGCGGAAGCGGGGGGTGGTAACGAAGGTGATGGCGAAGCCATGGAGGGCGATGAGCTTACAGAGGTGGAGCAACGGGAAGATATGGCCGGGGGATGGAAAAGGCATTGCGAGACAGTGCCCATGCACTACAATATTATGGGGGTGCTCCATATTCCTGCAGACGGTTGTGGCCTCACACAAGGAAAGGCCCATAAAGGAAAGGAAAGCAACGGAATTAGAAGGATGCACGAGGACGGGCTTTCCACGTCCCTCATAAACGTAGTTGCTTAGCCACCCACCACCACCACCTTATACTTATTAGGCAGGTTCAGACTAGGCTGGCCGAAGGAATGGTGAAGGGCCGTTGTCCCACTTTGACCAATCAAAGTCGCGGGTCTGGATGTTCAAAGGAAAAAAGGTTGCCCGGTGTAAGAAGGTCACCCAAGCAAAGGAAGTCTGAAAAATTTGAACCGCGAATGAACTTTATTGGGTATTGAACTTGGGAAGCGGGGTCTACACCCATCTCCTCATCCACCAAGCCAATAAACTACCATGGAAAGTCGCGGGCCCGGATGCTCAAAGGAAAAAAGGTTGTCCAGTGTAAGAAGGCCGCCCAAGCAAAGGAAGTCTGAAAAATATCATGAATGAACTTTAACTGGGTATTGAACTTGGGAAGCGGGGTCTACACCCATCTCCTCATCCACCAAGCCAATAAACTATCATGGAAAGTAAATGCTCAATTGTCTTTTATGTCTTTTCCGTCGGGTGGTGTGAACCACCACATAGGCGGCCATGTCTAGCTTCTTTTTCAAAACCTCGAGGCCTTCTGTCGGCCTAGTCTGAACCGAGCCTTAGTTTTAGAGCCAGTGCACACGCTCCCATTAGGGAGTAGCTAGTGCACATTCCAGTTGCGCACTGGTTGCAACCTCTCACTCCCTCCAAGGAGTTCACGTGCAAAAATTGAGGATTGTTTGTTCACCGGGTTGTTGCTTCCGTCATATGAGTCTGCACTCTCTGCATTGCTTCTATCGCTCCCTACACCATCCCAAACCTCCAAATGGCAGTTGTCCTTCCTCCCCCACTAGTTGTTGCCACCAGTAGAAACGAGTCTATGACAAAACATGTGTGCCTCAGGATCTATGGAGCGCTCTAAGGTGGATGGAACCTATCTGGAAACATGATGAAGAGAGTGCTCATGACATGTATCTCAAGTCAATTAGGTTCCAAGATAGATTAGCTTGGACTCATAAAGAGAATCTTGAGATAGTGCAAAGTGCTTGATTGATATTACTTCAAATGAACCTCCCTTTTATAGGTGAGGGTACTTACATCCATTTTGCTTGCTCACATGTGGGATATCTCCTCCATGCCATGTGGCAGCTTTCCCTTTGCTCATACCTTTGCTCTACATGTGCTCATGGCACCATATCTCTCAACACCTCCCCTTGGTGCCATAATCCTTTGGCTACTGCAAGGTGGTCAGATGTGAGTTACAAATCCATCACCTCCCCTTAGTGCATGCATTGCTACTTAAGGTGGTCAAGTGTGGTTTTTACATGTCAATACCTCCCCTGGGTGCTTTCATAGCTACTCTCAGGTGGTCAGGCTTGATTTACAAAATATAGGCAAGGTTGGCAAGGTTTTTGCTTTTCAATACATTCCATTGATGTCACCTTTTGGCTCATGGCTTGATGATGACTCCACGTAGTTGACTTGTTGGTTCTTCAATCTGCAATCTTCTTCCTTGTGTCCCAGCTTCTTGCAATGGTGACACTTTGGTTTGTTCTTCAGTCTACAGTCACTTTGATAGTGACCCATCCTTCCGCAATGGTAGCACTTCGTTGATGTTTTACTAGTGCTTGTTCTTCATTATAGCTGTTGTGTGTAGATGTCGATGTCAATGTCGATGCCTTCAACTCTCTTTCTTTTTCGAGAAGAGAGGATACACATTCTTCAAACTTTGGATCTGGCAAATTCTTCAAAGTGGTTGTCAATGCACTATACTCTGCAGGCATGCTTTTAAGAAGAATTGCAAGTGCATCTTTCTCTCCTACTTTTGCATTTATGCCCTCTAGTTGAGTCATAATGCTTTTGATTTTGTTGACAAATTGTGCCATGGATTCATTGAAGCCCATGTGCATACCATAGAATTCAATTTTAAGATGGATTTCTTGGTTTTTGGCTTTTGCACCAAACACTGTGTTCAACTCATCCCATGCATCCTTGGCATGATCCTTAGAGTCTATATGATGAATTATGTTTGGACCCAAGTGCAATCCAATGAGTGATAGTGCTGCTTCATCTTTTTCCTTCCAAGCATCATTTTGTGCAGTGGGTATATCTTCTTTTACAGTCTTCCAAAGCTTTTGGTGCATTAGGAGATATCTCATTTGTGTAGACCATGTGTGAAATCCATCCCCGGTGAACTTCTCAACAGTTGGGGTGCGGATTGCCATTGCAAAGGTCTTACCATTTGATGATATTTTCAAATCTGGCAGTGTCTAATTGCATACATGAAATTTGAGTTGACAGGCGCGTAGAGCTCGAAAAACTGGTTATTTTTCCTTTTTAGAGCGTGTACAAATTCTTCCTGGATTGCAAGTTATGGCTTGTTGAAACTTTTGTGAAGAAGAGGGGGCCTTGATGATGTGGCAGAGGGATTCACATGCAGAATTGAAACTGTGCTTACAAAGAGACTGTGCTTGGGTGGCACTGTAGTAACCAATTACCCCAGTTTAGTTAACCACAGTTACTTAAACTGTACCAAGGTTCAACTGACCTGAACAGTTAACTTAACCACAGTTAAAATTACCACCTTATCTTGCCATGTGGCATTTTGTGGTGAGACTTTGAAAAAGGAAAACTTTGCAGAGCGTGACGACGACGACGACAGGGAAGACGAAATGGCGTCGAAGGCGCAGAGGAGAGTTCGGTGCTGCGATGTCGTGGGCGCTGGAGCGTGCAGGTAAGGATCCCGTAGGAGCTCACCACTGGCAAAGCTAGGCGTCTAGTGCAGGGTGCTGCTAGAGCCGACAACAGCAACTTCTGTGGACAGCTTCAGGCCGTAGGAGGTCGTTGCTATGCTGTTGATGGAGCTTGCTTGTGACGTTTTGATGCGGCTAGAGCGGGAGCTTGGTTGCTGAAGGATCATTGGAGAGGCGACTAAGCTTGTTGGAGGCGACTTGGAGAGCAAGGCGGCGCTGTTGTCTCAAGCATTCATAGCAGCCGTATTTCGTTCGGAGCTTGTTTTCTGAGCATCAAAGGCTTTACGTGCTGCCGTCGGTGCAACCAGAGATCGTTGGTGGTGGCTTGCGAGTCACCGTGTGCGAGCTGCACCTTTGTGAGTCGTGAGCAGAAGGTGCCTCATGGGTTGTAGGCTCTAAAGATCTCTCTCTTCCTCAAGAGCTCTTTCTCTCAATGCAAACCTTTCTCTCTCACTCAAAGTACAAATGAAGATGACCACTCTCTCTCAACTCATAATCTTTTGATGGACGGAATTCCTTTTGCAATGGAAGAATCTCTCCCTGATAGAATGACGAAAATTTCTTTCATAGCAATGAACGGAATTTTCATTCAATGGACGGAATTCTCTCAATCTAAATCCTAAAAAACTAACCTAGGAGAAAACATGTGCTCCTAAGGCAAGCCTACACCTAATCTAGGAGACTAGACCTCAGCTCTGATACCATGACAAAACATGTGTGCCTCAGGATCTATGGAGCGCTCTAAGGTGGATGGAACCTATCTGGAAACATGATGAAGAGAGTGCTCATGACATGTATCTCAAGTCAATTAGGTTCCAAGATAGATTAGCTTGGACTCATAAAGAGAATCTTGAGATAGTGCAAAGTGCTTGATTGATATTACTTCAAATGAACCTCCCTTTTATAGGTGAGGGTACTTACATCCATCTTGCTTGCTCACATGTGGGATATCTCCTCCATGCCATGTGGCAGCTTTCCCTTTGCTCATACCTTTGCTCTACATGTGCTCATGGCACCATATCTCTCAACAGTCTATGCATCAGTGCGAGTTTCAGCACCTCCAAAATGGAGATTGCATTATGGCGAACCGATGATGCATTCTCTCTTCAGTCTTGCATTGCTTGTGGAGTCTCAACTTGTTGCCAGCATGTTGGTTTTAATCATCCTCACCAGTTGCTCAGAGAACCTGAGCTTGAGGGCCAATGCCCCTTCTCCAGGATTAAGAAGAACAACCACCCAATGAAAATTTTTGATTGCGATGCATTCACATAGCATTTCAACAACGATCCAATTCCTGATACTACTCTTCCTGTGGATGTCTTGATCCTAGAATTCCACAATCACTCAAGTAGCTTTGGTTCTTTTCTTTTTTTTTCTAGAAAGGTAAGTAGCTTTGGTTTGAGTCTTTACCAATAGTATTGCCTGAAGAAGAAATTCGCCACTTCAAAAAAATCACTCGAGCTTCTCTTCGATTCCACACCCAATTCCTAAAAAGAAAGGTGATGCCGCCCGCAGGAAACCCAAGAGCAACATCAAACAAACCAAGCTGAAGCCCCCTTCACGGACCACTCTTACACAGGAAAATTGTGGCGAACAGGTAGAGGATCTTCCCAGCAAGAAAGCGCCAAAATGGTCGGATGCAAAACCAAGTGTGCTTAACAAGAATTCATTCCAAACCAAAGACCCTAGAGCGTACGAAGCGATTGAGATGAAACCCACTTCTGAGAGGGAAAATCCTTGATCTTGCTAGCAAGAGAGACCCAAAAAAAAAGCTAGGATTTGAATTGATGAAACTTGGAAGATGCTCTCACCACTAGCCAAATAAGCAAGATGTGAATTATGATGAAACCCATATCCTAGATAGAAGTGCTTCTGAAATGCCCTTCTCAAACAAAAGATGATCTTGCTAGCAAAGAAGGAGACACACAAAACATGTTAGGATGCAAATTAAGCAGAAACCCAAGTCCAAGATAGAGTGGTTCCAAAAGTGAACATGATCTTGCAAAGTAGGAGAGCTAGGCCTAAGCTCTGATACCATGTTAAAGTGAAGGATCGAGCACTCCTAGTCTAGATGCATGAAGAACAAGATGATCAACGAGGTTCAAAGCACACGAAAGAGACATAAGTACGCAACACTCAACCTATTGCAAATGTGCATATATTCAACAATACATAATAGGCTTCTTATATAGAGAGAGCCCTTTGAATAGTCAACACCCATGGGATCCTCTTATCCACATCTCTCCTTGTGGATATCCTTGATCCACATCTTCAAGGGTGGCTACTTTAATACATTCCTATACCATACCTTAGCCTCTAATATGTGCTCATGGCACCATATCTCAACACCTCCCCTTGGTGCCATGATCCATTGGCTACCGCAAGGTGGTTAGATGTGAGTTTACATTCCATCACCTCCCCTTAGTGCATAGCTTGCTACTTAAGGTAGTCAAGTGTGGTTTTTACATGTCAATACCTCCCCTGGGTGCTTTCATAGCTACTCTCAAGTGGATCAATCTTGATTTACAAACATGTGGGCTAAAGGTGGCAAGGTTGTTGCTTCTCAATGCTTGATGTCGATGGCGTTCTCTTCTTTGCTTGATGTAGCTTGATTCATGATGCTTTGTTCTTCCATGTGCCTTAATGCTTTATGTGTGGATGCCATGTTCTGTGCTATGGTCATCTCATGCATTTGTGCTTTTGGCATGCTTATGACAGCGATATGTGCATTCATGCTTTGATTTGTCATTTGTTGCAAAGGTCTTACCGATTCAATATTTATAGTGTGTAATTGCATACAATGATTCTGATCTGATAGGTCCGTAGAGCTTAAAAAGGCAATCACTTTTCCTTTTTGGAGCATGTGCAAATTCTTCCTGGATTGGAAGTTACGGCTTGTCGAAGTTCTTATGAAGAAGAGGGGCAGATGGTGATGTGGCAGAAGCTGTTCATATCCTGCAGACACAGTGCTGTGCTTATGAAGGGACTGTGTGCTTACGTGGTTGCATGATGATGTGCCATTAACCTAATCCTAAGCCTTAACCATGGCTAACTTAACCACAATTACTTTGACAGCCTTATCTGCCACCCTAAGTTAACAGCCTTGGGAAGAAGGATGCACAATAGGGATGGCGAGACGACGACGATGATTCCTGCGACAATGACGGTTCCATATGCTGAGTTGGCTCACTTTGGAGCCCGTTTCAGAGATTCTTGGAGAAGAAGCATCGCCTAGAATACCCAGGGAGAAGACCTCAGCCGTTGATGCAGCCGGTTGAGAAAGTAGTCGGTTTACTTTGTTACGGGAGGCGGATGAGTAGCTGAGTTGGTTGCTACTGTCGGGCCATGGAGTTGAGGGTCGGTTGCTATTGAAGGAGGTAGCACCCTTGAAGAGGTAGCCGCATGCTGCTATCTGTGTGGAGCAGTTGTGAGTGGTTGGAGAACTCCAAGGAGCCGCTACCCCATTGCTGTAGAGGTTGTACAGGAGTCTGTTGCTCTAACGTCACAGTTGCTGTAGGGTTGGCTAGTCATGCACTATTGCTAATTATGTAGCTTTAGTCACACTGCTGTACGCTAGAGAGGTCTCGTCTAGTGGGCTTCGTTTGAGAGTCCGTGGGTGAGAGCCGTGTCAGCTTAGGCTTGCTCTTGCCTTGTGGAGTCTCAACTTGCTGCCAGCATGTTGGTTCTCTAATCATCCTCGCCAGCTGCTCAGAGAACCTGAGCTTGAGGGCCAATGCCCCTTCTCTAGGATCGAGAAGAACAACCACCCAATGAAAATTTTCGATTGTGATGCATTCACATAGCATTTCAACGACGACGATCCAATTCCTAATACTACTCATCCTGTGGACGTCTTGATCCTAGAATTCCGCAATCACTCGAGCAGCTTTGGTTCTTTTCTTTTTCTTTTCAGAAAGGTAAGAAGCTTTGGTTCGAATCTTTACCAACAGTATTGCCTGAAGAAGAAATTCGCCACTTTAAAAAAATCACTCGAGCTTCTTCTCGATTCCACACCCAATTCCTAAAAAGAAAGGTGATGCTGCCCGCAGGAAACCCAAGAGCAAGAGAAAACAAACCAAGCTGAAACCCCTTCACGGACCACTCTTAGGGCCTTAGCACATGGATGGGGCTAGCATGGGTTTAGGATGGGATTATTTTTGTCATCATTACTCCCATCCTACACCAAGTGGTCTAGGATGGATTTAGAATGGGAGTAGCCACTTTTTCTCCCATCCTGGACCATGGCCTCTAGACCCTGGCAGCCAGAATGGGTTTCCCTTTTTTAGGGATTCAACAACATGAAAGGATGACATGTGTCCTTGTCCCCACAAGGTCCCCACCTCTTACACACATGAAATGATGCCATGTGTCCTCTTCCTCCTAAACCCATCCCTAGTTCTTTTTTTGTTAGCACATGGTGGGATGGGAATAGGATAGAAATATGCATGGGACCACTTGGGACCACCTTTTCCCATTCCCATCCTATTTCTTCCCATGTGCTAAGCCCCTTAGATGGGAAAATCGTGCCAAACAGGTAGAGGATCTTCCTAGTAGGAAAGCGCCAAAATGGTCAGATGCAAAACCGAGTGTGCTTAACAAGAATTCATTCCAAACCAAAGACCCCAAAGGGTACGAAGCGAATTGAGATGAAACCCACTTCTGAGAGGAAAAATCCTTGATCCTGCCAGCAAGAGAGACCCAAAAAAAAAGCTAGGATTCGAATTGATGAAACTTGGAATATGCTCTCACCACCAGCCCAATAAGCTAGACATAAGTGCTTCTGAAATGCCCTTGTTAGATAGAAGATGATCTCACCAGCAAAGAAGGAGACACGCAAAACACGCTAGGATGCAAATTAAGTAGAAACCCAAGTCTAGAACAGAGTAGTTCCAAAAGTGAACATGATCTTGCAAAGTCAGAGACCTAGACCTAAGCTTTGATACCATGTTAAAGTGAAGGATCTAGCACTCCTAGTCTAGATGGGTGTGTGCATGATTAGGTGGACTTGATAGCTGTGTCTCGGACATCATTAGCAAAGTGATAGCCATCGCGTTGCTACTTGGTATAGGGAAAGCCATGCAATTGGAAAACAAAATCTACTATGTATAGCAATGAGCACGTGGAAAGCTTCCAATAGGTCTAAATTCTCCCGTCCTATGGTTTGAATTTTGCTTAGTTTACACCTCAAATCTCTCTCTCTCTCACACACAAGCTCTCTCTTAGATGTGATTTGTCTCTTAGATCTATCTGTTCTCTCTCCACATCCACGCCACATTTTTTCCTCTCCACACACTGTTCCGTCTGCAAGACCTCTCCACTGTGAGTCCATTAGGGGAATTTCGGACTCAAAAAGGGCCTCATAAGGAGTGGATTAGCAAAATGGATTAAGAACTAATAAGGCCTACAAAGGGTCCCATCACCCCATATGGGGACAAAAAAGTATATCTCCCTAGGTCCTTGGTGGTCCCCAAAAGTGCACCTCCCTCTCCGAGTTGGATGGGTTTTCAAAAGTGCCCAAAATGGCCCAAAACTCTTCAAAACTTTCCCCCAAACCATGCCTATGCACCCAAATCACTTTTCAACATCTAAATCCTATTCTTTCGCATCGTATTCATCTTCCAATCCCACATTCGTACTCCTTCTATCATAAGCACTTTGCAACACCCAAATCCAATTTCTTCTCATCATTTTGTCCCAAACTTGCTTCCATTGATCCTATTATATATTTCCATTGTCCCAAACTTGTTTCCATTGATGTTATTCTATTCTTTGAACTGATCCAAGGCCTTATTTCTAAATCTCTCTCATGGCTCCATTGGAAGATCGCACCAACAAGCCACAAAAAAGCACCTTGCACATCGAAGTTGCACCAGACTATGCCACAAATTTACAATGTTATGGCCACAAGGTTGCCAGCAAAGATACACTAGATCAATTATGACAACAAGGAACAAAGCATGTCGACTTATGGAGTGTTGGTGGACTCTATCCAATGGATCCTTTGATAGGTACTCCACCTTTGTTTGAAAATGTGACGAGTTTGATTCAATACATAGGCGATGGTCTTCAAGGCTTACTAGGATATTGTAAACGCATCAACCATTCCAATGCTGAAGCACACTTTGTGAAGGTTCACTTGTTGAGAATGGAAGGAGAGACAAAGATACTTAGAGATATCATGCATAACCTCCAAGAACAACTAACCTAAGAACAAAAAAAGCTTGCTGACTCAGAAATTACAAAAGAGAGGTCACAAGAGACAATCACAAGATTAATAGATGAGAAGAACAAACTGTTGAAAAAGGCTTGCTGCATCCAATAAGAGCTTGCTACTTTGACTAGGAGATTAGAAAGGATAAAAAGAACACCTCTAGGTTACAATCATAGGATCAAGCCTGTGCAACCAATGGAGAGCTTGGCATATGGTGGTGGAGCAAGGAAACACAGGGTGAAAGCTACAAGGTATGTATATTTGGACTATTTTGTAATTATAAAGCATTACTTACAAACGAGTCATTTATTTTTCTAATGTTATCATGATTTCTACAAAAAATTTATGGAGGAGGTTATTGGAAGAAATTCCTTTAACAAACTTTGTGCCATAAAGAGTGTAATTAAGAAGAAAGAATTCATTTCTATTCTTAGGGACCCTCGTCGGCATGCATTGCGACATGCAATATTACAAGAGGTTGCAACTGATTTATAGAATCTTGTAAATCCATTGGAAGTTGTCCATGCATGTGATGCTACTGGCATTAGTTGGCAGGGGTACTTAGCTGTGTATAATGTCTTTGTAAATGCACTTCGAGGTCAAGGCATTAAGAACCCTCTATTGCCGAGACCAATATACGTTAGAAATGTAAGGAAAGAAACAAATTCTGCTGTTCAAGATTTGTTGGGTGGATTTATACACATCTCAGAAAGCATGACGTTGGAAGGCACAAACAAGACAAATGTCCAACATAGCAAAAAGAAAAGAGGACCAACTACCAAAGGGGCAAAGCAAGGACCAAGAACCTTTGAGTACACAGAGCATAATAATGTTTTTTTGGATGTACGTAGAGTCCAAGCTGCAATGGTGGAGTTTTACACATGAAAGCATGGGGTATGTTAAAATTACATTGTTTAGAGAGCTCGAATTTTTATTGAAATCTTTTCTAATAACGTAAATCTTTAATCTTTTAGATTGTGAAGGAAAGTTAGTATTCGTTATCGAATTGGATGAGTGTGAGGTTGTAAAAGGCCACAAGTTGGAGAGGGTTAGAATTACTTTGATGAATAAAGCCCTCGGACATGCCAAAGATAAGGAAATTAGGGAAGAGTTTAGTGTGTAATCGAAAAAGCACATTTGGTGGCTTGCCACATTCGAACTTCCTAAAGAGACACACTCATTCTTGAAATGGGTATTTGATAGATCTCCAATTCCAAGTGTCATAGATGCGCAAACGAAAGGAGAGTTGCTTCAAGTTGAAGGGTTCGGATAATTTAAAGTTGAATGGCACATGGCAAGAGATCTTATGACATTGAAGTGTATGTTTGGAATGGAATTGAGTGCAAATACGACATATCTGTGTCTTTATTGTATGCACTCACACCAAACTCGAGGTAGTAACATAGCAATACATAGAGGGAAAGAGCAAGTAAAAACAGGAAAAGACTTTGGGAATGCTAAAGATGTAATGAATGACATCACAGAGGATGAGGCTAACAAACAGATGTATTGGAGCAATGGAGTAATGAGTTGCAATCAGGATGCTTCACCCAACAAAGATCAGAACGATAAAAATTGGGATCCAATTTTAAACATTCCATTACAAAGAGTGCATTTATGTGTGTTACATGTGGAGATGCGGCTCATTGATAAATTGCTTTACTTGCACATTGTATATGCATGGAATATGAAACTGGAGGAGAGAGCGGCTTTATGTATAGCAAGGTTCGAAGCTTTACTCTTGAGCATGAGTCTACATGGGGGGAATGTAAAGCTAATCAAAGATGCACAATTGTCACGTCAGGAAATCTTCCAAATTAAGTGTCCATGGGAGGCTCTCAGGCACGAAGGTTTTTGTCCAATCATGGAAAACATCGATTAAATCTGCATTGAAATTATTAGAAAAAGTTATGTGATTGCACGACTAATTTGGAAGCTGATCCTCATGTTAGAACCTTGAGAATACATGTTTGAAAAGAATTGGATACTTTGGTAAAGATCTTGAGGAAGCCTTCCATAGACGATGATGATGTGCAATATATAAAGTCAATGTGAAAGAGTTCATTGAAGCCATGGTAGATGGATGGGGTGAATCACACATTACTCACTACATGGTGTGTTTGGTCTTTGCTATTTTCAAAATTTTTATTGCAATCAATTTATTCTTGTTTACCTCGTGTTTTTTCTACGTATGCAACACATTTTTTATGCTCATGGTCCATGGTTTCTTTGCCAATATGGATCCTTGAATGCTTGGAGTGCCCAAGGGATGGAAAAGTCTCATTATAGAGCTCGAGGTTCTTATTTCAAGAGTACGCGACATGGAGGGGGGATTAATGGAAGCAATGCTCTTTATGAGATGTTCGAGTGGTTCTATCATGGTATAGTTGGGTCCTCCTATGGAAGGAATAAAGCTTTGCAAACGGAGTTAGCCCAAGTAGTTCGTCGAACTCAAACGAGTAAAAGAAGGTATTCATGGATATCTTCACAAGCTTCCCAAAAACATAGAAGCTGGATAGCAACCAGAAGTCGTGTTGGAAAGCGTTGGATCGCTAAACCAAATGTACTTTGATGTTAATTAAAATTGACTTCAATAATTCTTGTGGACATTTGATTAATTGGCTCTTTTTTTTAAAAACAAGCATTGAATTTTGTACTTATGGACCCAACAAGGACGGCCGATGAGAAAAGGTTGGGGGAGCGACCTCACGGTAGTTCAAGGGGAATTTCAAAAACCCCTTAAATAAGTTTTTTTCCCCGAAACAAACACCCCTCCTCTTTACGTAAAATTTTCCTAAAGTTGAATGAAAAAACCCAATGTTTTAATGAACTAAGTAAAATTTTTTATAAATGTCACGTCTTTACAATGCCCGTGGTACACTAAAATTTTGTGAGGTTAACCCTCGAGGGGACGATGACAAAAAGGGGGGGGGGGGAGGAGGGGTAAAGGGGGAAGAAGGGGGGGGGGGGGCTAACTAATAATGATGCACAAAATAAATATATCCCTATATATATGCAAATACCTTCATTTTCTTAGTACCACCAGTACTCTAGAGCTCATACTAGTACATTCCTTCCTATCATCACATTTCCCATAGCCCCACCATCACCGACATGACAAGAACAAAGTAGACTGGAAGATTGGTTGATTCCAAAACAGATTCCAAAACAAAGCTCCCAATCCCTCCCGATGTATACAATGCAATGATTGAAGAGAGAAGAAAGAGGAGGAAAGAGGAGGAGGAGGAGGAGGAGGAGGAGGAGGAGAGGACAGAAACCAATGAGCAAACAGATGACGATGAAGAAGATCATGGGGAGCAATCCAATCCTCAGAGTCAGCCCGAGGCACCTTGAGCAAGAGCCAGAAAGCAGACCAGAAGAACAGGAGCGCAAAAGACGCAAATTGGAAGAATGGGCCAGAGGACAAGAAGATGCCAGGGAAATGCGAATTCAATTGGCTCAACAACAAAGGGCACAAATGGAGAGCCAACATGACCCGCATGGCTTAATGCTACTCAGGACTTTCCACATTCTAGACAGGGTGGAAAATCTTTGCTAGAGTTGCTTAATAGCAAAAGGTAAAGGCAAAGCTCACAGTAGGCGAGGTGGAGGTGGAGGTGGAGGAGGTGAACCTTCTAATCCCAAGAGCTCCATTCACTTAATTAGTGAAAGAGATTATGCAGTCCTACAAGGATGATTATTGTATTCAATCAATCACACTGGCCGCCATACAAGAAGCAGCAAAAGTGGCGATCGTAACTCTTCTTGAGAACACAAACTTGTGTGCAATCCATGCCAAGAGGGTTACGATCATGGCAAAAGACATGCAGTTGGAAAGGCGGATCAGAGAAGACCCACAACTTAGGCCATAGATCCTATTTTTTGTTGTATTCATTATGGACACCAATTTTGGTTGTCAAAAGCAATTTTGTGCAAAGATGGTTGTAAATATTTTTTGTAATAGAATCCTTTGGAAACTATTTTTCTTGTAGATTTTCAACTGGAATCTTGCAGCGTATTATTTACTTCCATATCTGATGTATGTACATAATGTAATTGAGTGTTGATGGCAAATAATCATGGTAGAATGTAATTAGTCCACTAGTATATAATTAGTCAATAATCATGGTAGAATGTGATTAGACAATGTGATTAGACACTAGTATGTGATGGGGGATGCATCCCCCCAAAAAACAAAAACAAAAAAAAAGCCCCCGAGGGTGTGATGGGTGTATTTGTTTCTTGTGTGTGTGTGTAAGTGGTGATGGGGGATGCATCTGCAAAAAAAAAAAAAAATCCCTTGAGAGGCGTTGGTGCACGCAAGTGTGACTTTGGGCCAGACGAGGACCCCGTTTGGCCCAAAGTTGCACCTGTGCACACCAGGGCCTCTCGGGGGATTTTTTTGTTTTTTTTTTGTGTATTTCTTGGTATAGGCACTTTTTTTTTTTTTTTTTAAATGTATTTCTTGTGTGTGTGATGGGTGTTGTGTGTAAGTGATAGGGGATGCTTCCCCCAATCTAAAAAAAACAAAAAAAAGCCCCTAAGAGGCCCAGGTGTGCGCAAGCGCAACTTTGGGCTAGACGGGGTGTTTCTTGGTATAGGCACTTTTCTTTTGTTTTTTTAAATGTATTTATTGTGTGTGTGTAAGTGATGGGGATGCATCCCCCAATTTAAAAAAAACAAAAAATAGCCCCTGAGAGGCCTAGGTGTGCGCAAGCGTGACTTTGGGCTAGACAGGGTCCCCGTCTGGCTCGAAAGCCTTCGAACTTCTCACGGGACAATGCTTTGGTGAATATATCTGCCACATTGTCATGTGTAGGCACATAGATCATGCTGATTTCTGAGGCAGACAATCTCTCTCTGACATAATGATAATGAACCTCAATATGCTTTGTGCAAGCATGGAAGACGGGATTCTTCGCAACTGCCAAAGCACTTTGACTGTCTGTAAAAATAGAGGTAGCAGACTCCTATCTCATACCCAAATCAGCAAATAATCGCCTGAGCCAAACACACTCAACGGCGGTTGTGAAAGCTGCCCTAGTGTCATGGGTAGCATTTGTTCAAACACATCCCTGGAGTAGACATCAGGCTGTTTTTGACAGGACAGCAATGGCTGAGTGGAATCCTCAGCAAAAATGACATCTCTGCTTGTAATCTCGGGGGGGTCACTCATCATATGTAACCCTATCACGTGAGTTCAACAGATGGATATTTTTTATTTCTAAAATTTACAGAAATAAATATACATAAGGGACTATTTTAAATAGTTTTGGGAAAAATTTACAGATTTGTATAGAGAAGGGGTACATTTTATTAATGAAAAATTTACAGATAAGGGATTTTAGAAATAGGCCTTGAATGCACGTGGTATAGAGGGTTTATACATAGTGACCCCCCCGAGCTTGTAATAATCCTTCTGTTGGAGGGATGATACAGCCGACATCCTTTGCTTTCAACACTGTACCCCACGAAAATGCATTTGAGAGCCTTATCATCAAGTTTAGTACGATGTTGCTGTGGCACATGTGCATAGGCCAAGCAATCAAATACTCTGAGATGAGCAACAGAAGGCTTTCTACCATGCCATGCCTCATACGGGGTGAGATTATGCAAGGCCTTTGTGGGACATCTATTAAGCACATAATTTGCACACATGAGAGCTTCCATCTGGGCAAACCTTTGTCTTTGAGCATACATCTACCCATCTCCATTTCCGACCTATTTTTCCTTTCAGCCAGCCCATTTTGCTATGGGGTGTATGGAGTGGTACACTGATGGATGATGCCTCTCTCTACAAGATATGCATGAAATTCCTTGGACATGTATTCTCCCCCTCTATCAGTGCGAAGTGTCCCCACTTTTTCTGAGGCATAATTCTCAACCTGAGTAATAAAATGTCTGAATTTTGCAAACACCTCTAATTTCTCCTTCAATGGGTAGAGCCACGTGAAATGAGAGAAATCATCAATGAAAGTGACAAAATACAGATATCCCCCAATAGATTGAGTCCTCATAGGACCACAAACATCACTATGTATAAGCTGTAATCTACGGACAGCTCTGACAGTCCCATCTTTGGGAATCGGTGTGCGATGCATCTTCCCCAAGATACATCCCTTGCATACATGGCGAGTCAGAGTACATATGTGTGGCATCTCGGACACCATTTCATGGCTGTGTAAACGTAGCAAACTTTTGAAATTGAGATGGCCAAATCGAGCATGCCATAATTCAGCATTTGCCAACTGTGATGGGGTGGTGGTGAATAAAGCATTATGCAAAACACTCTCATAGTGATCAAGTCTGTAAAGACCATGGCATAATTCCAGAAGCCACAATTGTATCACCATCACTAATGTCATGTACGGTGCATCTATCATCCAAAAACATCACCATTAAGCCACCACGGGCAATGGCTGAAACTGAAAGCAAATTCTTTTTGATGCCAAGCACCCATAGCACATCAGAGAGTGTAAATGCACCACCGTTTGCTACGGTAAGTACAATCTTTCCCACTCCTTGCACAGGATGGGAGGAGTTGTTGGCACATGTCACCGTGCCTCCATCAGAACCAACTACATAAGATGTAAACAAATCCTTCTGTGAGGTAATGTGCTTGCTAGAACCACTATCAAAATACCATACATTGGCATCACTCCCAGATAGGCATGCATCATGAACAGACGGATTGTAACTGCATAATAACACTGCAAAAGCCCATTCCTTATCATGGGAGGATGTATAAGTGTAATTTGCAGCCTCTTTGTTATTCGACTTGGGGACATTATCCGTCACTGCCATGCTGGCCCCTTTGCTCTTTTCCTTCTCAAGCCTCTTGCGGCATTCATTAATGTAGTGTCCTGGCTTCCTGCAATAGTTGCACTTCCACTTTTTCTTGGGTTTATCACCCTCTTTTTCATACTTGCCAGATGGTTGGCCTGCATCTTTCTTGGGCTTGTTGCCCCCCTGAAACGTAGCCTTTCCTTTGCCTTTCTGGCTAGCAATAAAAGCCTGATCAGCCACATGCATCACGGTCCTATTATGTCTGGACTGCTCCTCTTGCAAGAGTACAGAAACAAGCTCATCAAAGGTAATTGAATTGGGATTACCCTTCATCATAAGCCGCATAGTAGTGGACACATTCTGATACGTGTCGGGGATGGCCTACAACACTGTAGAAACCAATGAGGCATCCGGAATAATCTCATCTACAGATGCTAATTGCTCTCGTAAATCCTTTACCTTCGTGAGATAATCATCCATGGAATCACCATCAAGCATAGGAAGAGTCTCCAATTTCCTCTTCAAGTATGCCACACGGGCTTCATTCCTGACTTGGTACAACTTTGCCAAACTTTCCCAAGCTGCCCTTGCTGTTTTGCATGACCAGATGTGAGGAATAATGCTTCTTTTAACAGATAATGCAATCAAGGCATGTGCATTGGCATCCCGGCCATCCCATCGACTCTGCTCTGGAGTAGGTGATTGTGATATCTGTGTAATCTGAGATGACTCACCCTCTGAACTAGGTGAAGGAGCAGTTGTTGGTGCATGTGGACGCAACTAAGTGCCATCCACAATGCCCCAAAAGCCTTTGGCCACAAGAACATGTCGCATCATGTACAACCAGAGAGGATAGTTGGTCCCATCCAACTTATCTTTTGCAGAGAGCAATCCAAAAACATCCCTTTCTACCATTGCAATTGCACAGAATTTTCCCAAAATGCAAAAATCCCTCTGATGATTCTGCCCTGAGTGACTATGTACCTGAAAATACAGAAATACCCTGAGGCATGCTGGCTAAAGAAGAAACACCAGCACGTATCACACGGATAGAGAACACCCTGAACCAGAACAATCCCTTTATGGTCGCCACGTAGGTAGCTCGTTGACGACACAGGTCACATGGCAATAGCGCTGAGCGAGCTGGAGCAGTTCAATGGTGGAGCTTCACATGCAAACATCTCCTCGCAACATGCCTGGCTAGACAGCAGCAACACGATCAGGTATCCAGGCGCAGCTCTCAGGCGATGAAGGGCAGCTGTAGGTCACGCTTAAACAAAAGGGCGACGATGCAGGTCACGGGGCGGGCGATGGCACATAGTAGCATGTAACGGTGCTTCCACGTAGGTAGCTATGACTGGAAGACGAGCGACGGGTTGTTCAGGCTAGAGCTACTATGCACAGGCGACGGCCAGGGGGTCGGCAAGGTAGTTGGAGCAGACGACGGCTTTCACCACGCAGGGCCCATCCGGTGCAAATGCGTAGTCGTCTGAGTCTCCACAGCCATGGGGCATCAGCAATGACAGCTCCACGGTAGGAGTTCCGATTCACAGGCTGGACAGATGCGACAAGTGATGGCGTAGGTCTGGATGGAGCGGCTACCTCCAAACAGGATGATACACATCTCTACCACGTGTAGCCAGTAGCGTAGAGCTAGGCTGGAGCGGCTATGCACAGGCAACTATCACCACAGGCAGGGCAAAGCCGAGCATCAGGCTCCATGCTTAGCAGCTTCACGAGCAGCAACAGCAAAGGCGCAGGGCTGCAAGATGATAGCGATGTCCACGAGCTCATAGGTTGTGCTCTGATACCATTTGTTGGTGCAAAGACGAGACACACGAGGAGAGAGCAAGCACAAAAAGCAAAATGATTGATAGATTAGATGTGACTAAAGTCACATCATATACATGGATAGGGTTGTGCTTGCTAAGCACACCTTGCAGGTCACATGGAAGTGTGCCTACCAAGCTCGAGGGAAAAAACCTCCACTAGTTGGAGTAAAAAATGCCCCGGGCCTACACCTAAGGTGTCACCCTACACTCCCAACACATAGGTGCTAACACTCCTAGATGGGAAATGGTATAAGATTACCTCCATTTGGTGATGAACTCATTTGGATTCCCACTACTACATTTTATTGTTCAATCTTGAGAAGTGGGCCCCACACCTGGAAAGGTAGGGAACCACTCCCTTATTTTTTCAGGTGTGCGGACCTAGGTTAGGGCGAGTACACATGCACATAGACACACACACACACACACATCTATTCCCTTGTCAGATTCTCTCACGATGTTGCTATGGAAATGATTGTCTAAGATACCTCTTTCTCTTACTCCGTCATCATTAACCTTGGCTTTGTCTTCTTAAGTACAATAACATGCCTCTCCATAAGGTTGACTCTAAGGGTTAGTTATATTTATGTTTCCCCCATCCCCTTTGGCACCTCACAACTAATGTGATCTAGCTAGATAAGGCCATAAAATCCCTTGAAGATTGGATATCTCCTAACCTTGGATTTTCGGTTATCATTTGGCAAGCCTTGCCTTTGGCACCAATTTACCATATGTCCTTATGTTATATTTCCCTTACAGTAGGGGGAATTCTAATAACGGATGTTAGCACCCTCCCTTAAGTGTTGGCTTCATTTGTTAAGATGGTATTGAAGACGAGGTCCAGTAAAGGGACTATGGTAAGATAATTGTTACTTTGAAATTAATACATTTCATGCTTTCAAGGACCCTATGTTGAACAAAGGACCTCACATTTCTTTTGGATTGCTCACTTAATTATACCCTTAAGAGTACATATCCTTGTTGTGGCACTCATGAGGAAATCGGATGTAACAGCGAAGCCTGGATTCCATTACCTGTTGCGCAAGGACACCGGCCACCTTACATCTCTCACAAGCATGCAATGCCTATACCTCCTTGTCGTGTGAGCTCAGATCTCCGAGGTTTCTCTCTATCTTCTCCTCCCCCATGTTTTTCGACTTTCCTCCACCTAGATCCTATATTCTTTCCTTTCCTCTCCCTATTTTCCTCTTGAGTCTCCACTATTGAGCTCCACCCTACAAGCATTCTTGGGTTCCTCTCGTCTCGTGCCTTAACTAAGGCTACGCTACTAGCCACTCTTCTTCTCACAACTAGTGGTGATGCTTCCATCTGACGCTAACCTAGCTTGCATTAGCATTCACGTAGCTCGTATGGTAGCCTTTTCCTTCTCAGACAATTGGGCGACGCCACTCATCAGGTTAAATCTTATGGCTTGCAAAATCCTTCCATCGCTTTGTGCCATCGATGGTCCTAACATGTAAAAACAAAAAAAAAGTGCCTATGTCATGGCCACCTTCCGATCAAAGATACAAAATTTTTGCCCAAATCAATTTGCTTCTTCATGCTTGAAATGTGTCCCAATTTATAAACCCATATCTTGATCATTAGCATTCAAAGTTGGGACCCACTTTGAATAATGGTTTCATATGTCATGTTAGTCACATCATTTCAATCCATTGCAACCACTTTAATCCATTGTTGCTCATAACTATCAGTGCATTTGTCAACCTTACCATTTTGTATATCAAACTTCATTACAGTCATCACCAATGCCTTCAGAATATCAAGGCACACTTCTAAAGTGATTTTGGCCATTCCTAGCATACTTTACCACATTTTACACCATAAGGGCCTACATCTTCAATTGTGTGTAGCACCCCTTTGCCACAATTTCCATAAAAGTCAAAACCCAATCTCCTATGCTAGGATTGAGTCAGTCATATGCTTGTTCTCTATCCAAATTTGGTAATACACAAACACCAACCAAGTATACGCGTGGATTATTGCCATCTCCATGTGGAACCATTGGCATAAGTGAGAGCTTGCCATCTCGATCATGGAGCATATATCCTCTTAATTTACATTAATCTTTCCAACTAACCATGCACATGACTAAATTAGCCACCATATTATTGTTCTATTTTCCTCCTAGGTTTGGGATGCAAAATATTTGTATTCCCAAGATGAATCTAAATATGGAAGGGTTTGAGTTAGTATAGTCATGCATTTCCTCCCACACAGTTAAGATCGAATGCTCCAAAGTGTTTGCAAGTGCCAAATCTGTGCACCTATCCAACCCCTCTTCTGGGTAACCTAAGTTACTACTACTCTTCCAAGCGAAGAGTGCCCCCAGTACTTCATCTTCTCTCAATTTTTTGATATATTGAATCTCAATCAATAATAAATATTCTTTGTTTTCAATCAAAATATATGGAAGGGTTTGCATCAAAACCTCATCCATCATACCTTCTTCCTCCTCTTTTTGCTCTTCTTCCTCCTTTTCCTCTTTTGGCTGTCCTGTGGGGGATGATGTCATGCCTACTTCAGGAACCACAACCAACTCTATCATCTGCTCTATTTCTACTATGTGCTTTCCCTTGTCCAAAGTTGCACTAGACCAATCTAGAGCAACGGCGGCTTCTGCAACCACATCAGGATTCTCCTCAACGTTCACATCTTGCCCTGCTACTAGAAGAAGAGTTGGCTCTACATTGATGAATGGAGGTGCATCTGTGTCCTCTATTTCCAAAAGAATTACACAATAGGCTATTTTTAGGGATACAAAACGAGTTCCCATAGGATCCGCTTGCAGATCCAACTCTTCATCCTTGGAAATCCTTCTAAAACTTTTTGGACTAAGGGATTTGCAAGTTCTTTGCAACCTAAACTTGAAAGTGCTATCAGCCCGGCGACAGTCAATAAGGAGATTCACAGGAACCCACTGTACTCTATCTATGTCTAGCCGGATCATGTAAGGCTTGATTTTCTCTCTCACATAATCTACCACATCTCTAAAGAGATCTAGATGCTTGTGGACTGTTCCGATGACATCTATCCGACGATTAAAAATGTCATACAACTCTGCCTCTCGACTCGAATGATGAGTAGAAGTGACGAAGTCATGGTATGCCTCGCAGGGTGTGGCCATTGGAGGTTTGTGGAAGATGGCAAGAGCACGCTGTCTAGGAGGTGAGGACAATAAAGGCTATGTCATACCTAATGGCCCTTTATATAGTTGACTTAAGTCTTCAAATACCTTAAAAGTTCGACTACAATTTAGGTAATAAAATATCGAACAATGTAATATATTGGCCTAAATAATTTTCCATCATATTCCACTCCCTCCTCCCCCCCCACCCAAAATAATGGATTTTTTTTTTGGAATTTAGGGGGCCCTATGTTAGTACAAATGACATCACACTTAACAAAAACTATTACATTTAGTCAAAAACTATTACAACATAGTTTCAAAACTTTTGCATTTATTCAAGTGCTATTACAACACACTTCAAAAACTATATCATATTTTCAAAACTATTACAACACACATCAAAAACTACTAATTTTATTAAGTATACTCATTGATAGTACAAATGACATCACACTTTAAAAACTATTACATTTATTCAATACCAGCATGAATGGAAAAATTACAAGGAGGCTTCCATTTCTCAAGCATTGATGTTCCTTCGAGTCACCTTCTTACTATCTTCCCATTTAGTGTAAAGAAAAAATCACTATCATCAAAGGTGACAGCGATGTATTCTCGAATATACTTCAAGCTCCAACTACTTGTGACCTCAAGATATTGGATATCCCCATTGGGCATATGTACCTCTACCTCTGTGGTGTCCACTACATCACAATCCATAGGTATCCATGTGCCATGATAATTTTTCCAACGTCTATAAGCATATCTCATGTAGCAAATACTCCACATTACTTGATATCTTATTACTATACTTTCTTTAGTAAGTATACATCTAAAATGGTCTCCCTTCTGCAAACCCTCCCTAACATCCCACATTGGGTATAGAATATTATCAAGAAATTCATTTTCTAGGCCTTTGCATACCCACATGGTCTTTGTCTTATGAATGAAGACTGATTTGAAAAAATAAATAAAATGTAATGGAGGGCATGAACCAACTAACACCCACATATTTTGAACCGAAAGTAAACTTCATTGATGATTGAATATCTAATCTCATCTTCATTCTAAATGCATCTATAGAGAATGGATTAGGAAGAGGCCATTTTGGACTATCAAAGTTAGGGAGAGGAATAGGATGTAGGCTTCCAGATGCACCTTCTCTTCGAGGAACTTGGTAACATGAATTATAGAAAAAAATACTAGACTTTGTCAAGGAGGCAGCACTCTCCGGAGAACATTAATTCCCCAATATTTGAATGGAAAGCTTGAAATATTCCCGTGAGACTATCCAGAGGCTGGGTTTCAACTTTGGTAGAGGGAAAGATATCTACATAGAAAGCAAAGAAAGATGTTAATGGGCCAATCAATCTATCTCTCTCAGTCTCTACCTCTCTCTCTCACATACACACACACTTCTCTCTCTCTCTCTCTCTCTCTCTCTCTCTCTCACAAATCTCTCCCCTCTACAATCTCCCCCCAACACCCCTCCATCTCTCTCTCTCTCTCCCCCCCCCTCTCCCCTCTACTATCACCACAAGACACCCTCTCTCAAAACGCATGCTCACATACAATCATTAGAATACACAATTGAACTGAAAATGAAAAAAATTTAATGTTAAAGAGAGATACAGTTTGAAGGAAAGCAAGTTTGACTAGCAGGATCCAAGTTCATATCTCGAGCCATGCACACATGCTGAACCTTCACCTTAAGTCCTTTTTTTGTATTACAAAATCCAACAATGCGACCCTTCCAATGCTTCTCTTTCTTTGCTCTATCCTTTCTAGAAACCTTGAATGGACCTATTGCAGATGGTTTCATTGTGACCCATGACATTAACCTAAACTCTTGAGGGATCCAAATATCATTGTTGTCCTTCAAAATGTGACCCACACAAGATTGAATTGATAGATTTGGCCTAGGGGAAGGGGAGTGCTTCACCATTGTAAAAAGAATGGGAGCAAGCAAAGATAAAGAGGTTGGGAGGAGGAAGAGGTTGAGAGGAGCTTGAGAGGAGGAAGAGGTTAGAAGGAGGCTGAGAGGAGGTTGAGAGGAGGAAGAGGTAGGCTGCGAGGAGGTAGAGCGGAGGAAGAGACTCAGAGAAAGGTGGGTAGTCAATGGGGATAGTTTGGGGAGACTCCTGGGAGGAGTTTGGGGTGCTAGGGACACTTTTGGAAAATTTTAATTTTTTGGAGGGAAAAAAAAGTCATGGATTTAGGGGCCTACCAAGAGAGCCTAGGAGGGTATGGGGACCATCCAAAAGTGAAAGGGGGGAGTAAATGCCTCAAGAGGTGGTGGGGGCAAGAGAGAGGCAAGTGGAAGCCTAGTGGGGACCAAGGAGGACTCTCCACTAATGAGAGGCCAATATGGAATCCTCCATTCTTTTAATGCCCAAGCCTTCCCATTGGCTGGTTTGCTAATCACAAATCTTAAGGGACTAATCCAAGAGGCCCTTTTTGAGGGCAAAATTCCCCTAATGGGTGTGCACGGCAGCATCATTACTCTTAGGACATCATCAAAATCAGAGATTTGCACCTTTCTATTCAGCTTACCACCGTTATTTCCTTGTGTGGTGAAACTCCATGCCATAGACCTATCAATTTTTATATGTTTTCAAACCTCTCACTTTCTCTCACCTTACCGCTATTTCCTTGTGTAGTGAAACTCCATGCCAGAGACCTGAGCTTCAAAGGCATTTTGGCAGAAAACGCTGAAAATGCAAGCATGCAAAAAATGTGGTAAGAGAGTGTTCAGTGCATCGACAAGTGACAATATTTTCTTGGAATTGTTGCATTTTCTACCACAAACAAAGAGTAGGCAATTATTTGAGTGCAAGCTACCACTTGGTGCCACTAAGTGAGAGCAACAAAAATGCAGCACTTACTGCCACTTGCTGCCACTAAGCTAGAGCAATTGAAACGAAGCTGTTGGTAGAACTTGCTACCAATTTCCACCTGTAGCTATTAGTTGCTACCACTAGCGACAATGACAAGAGAGCTACCAGCCATTGAATCCATATGTGGTAGCTATTGCATGATTGTGGGGTAGCTACCATGAAGTAGGCAATTCTTTGAGTGGAAGCTACCATTTGCTATCACTAAGCGAGGCAATTTTTTCAATGGAAGCCACCACTTGTTGCCACAGAGTGAGAACAGCCTTAACTTAGGAATACAATTTAGTTGGCAACCTTTGAAGTGTGGTGACCAAAGGGTTTATCTGTATATCTCCAAAGGTGACCATATTAATCAACATTGGAGGGAACATGCTGTGCTCAAGAATGAAAGCCTATTTAAAAATATAAATTTTGAGATGCTTTCATCAGGTACATTGATTATTTGAGTGGCAGCTACCACTTGCTGTGACTAAGCGAGGCAATTATTTTAGTGGAAGCTACCACTTGCTGCCACTAAGCGAGTCAATTATTTGAGTGGAAGTTACTACTTGTTGCCACTAACTGACAACAGCCATAACTCAGAAAGACAATTTAGTTGGTAATGAAGAACAAATTTAGCTTTAAAGTATGGTGACCAAAGGATTTATCTGTACATCTCCAAAGGTGACCAGATTAAACATCATTGGATGGACCATAGTGCACTCAAGATTCAACACTTATTTTAAAAAATCACTTACGAGATGCTTTCATCGGCTACATTGATTGAGTACTACTCATCCTTTTTTTCTATATCATGCTATGCATTTTTGTGTAATATTTACAAACTTGTCTGCATCTTTGGGCTATTTTGTTCCCTCATCTTAGTCAGGCCTATTTGGGTAGATTGCCTTGCTTGCATCCTCTTTGAGGAGTCATGCATTTTGTGCTCCATGCTAGGCTTCACTACACCATCATCCAGGCTAAGTTTTTCTCCAGCTTTGGTTCAGCTCTAAGGATCTATTTATGTTGGCACGTGCACATCTTTGGAGACAATTAGCTTTAGATAGTGGCATAGCCTTTACTAGGAAAAAATACCATTGTAAAAATGATTGAAATCATTAAATGATTAGACCAAGAAATAGTCACTAATCAATACCACAAAATGTCTTGAAAAGTAGGCAAGATCCAACCTTGATATGGTGGAATGATTGTTGAAGATAGCAGGCTCAAGTGCCTTGCTAATGTGACATGTATGTGCATTGTTGTCATGCATGACAAAATATGTTTGTTGCATGCCCACTTCAGCAAGTGTTTGATGATATTCATGTGTGCAATGGATGTGATTCCATAATGTCTATCTATAACAATTTTTAAAGGATACTTATGAGGCATCTGATTAAGATTACAAATTGATATACTAATGAAACTCTAGCATATAGAGTTAAAAATTTTCACCTTACATGATACTATTCTGTTCTTGTTGATATTACACACTTGGAAGAGAGTTTGTATCAACATAATCAGCTCAGAAGAGTATGTGCTTAAGGTTGACTATGTTATACAAGGATTTGGCAACCAACAAAGGTGTGCACACAAAATCTTTACATGCACCATTAGGCACCAGTGTTGAATCAATCCTCCGTGACATCCATAGCAATTTTTTATAAGAAAAGGGGAGGAACCATATTTTTACCTGAAATTCCATGCTATGGTATTGTGTGTGTGTGTGTGTCTAAAAGTAATGGCATTTGGTGCATTGGTTTGAGGATAGTAGAGGCTCAACTAGATAGCCTTGTGGGATGAGGAACCATGATGGCTTGTTTGTCATATTTTGCTAGCATAAAATGTTGTAGGGAGATGTTCATTTGAGGTTAGCTCAAGCATATAGAAACAACTATCATAGTTTGGTTGGATTTCTATGTGTCATGATGTGTCTCTTCATTCCATGATTACATTCCTTGGGCTAGACTCCTCAAGGCAGCTCATATCCCATAGTCACATCCATCACTAAAGAGACTCTCTGTAATAGATATGGTATTGAGAGGTGAACATCTCCTGATGTCACCGTAGACAGAGAGGACCTTGCTTGTGGGTGTGCCTGCCCATGAGTGCAGTAAAAATTACCACTCATCAGGCTCGCATCATTAGAAAAAAAGGAAACTCATTTTGGGGCCTTTTAGCTTGGAAGGAAAATAGCCATCCACCAATCAAAATTTTCACTTAATACGTGGCACTTAATTCAAGTTACAAATATTCAATTTGCATGATAGAATAGTAGCTACTCGTGTGCGTAGATAGAGAGAGGGCTTTTGTTGTGGGTGTGCCCGCCCCTATGAGGGTAGATCCACTTGTGCTAACAGGTGCCTTTGGGGCAAGAGACTAGGCTCCAATAGCCCCTCATATAGGGCGGTGGGAGGACCCTATCATTTGGCCTAGTCGGCCATTAGGTGGGGGGGGCAACCCCCTTATAGAGCTGCATAGCAACCTCTATGTAGAGCAGGGGTAGGTCGATTGCCCCGCCTTCACATGCAGGTAGAGGTGGGCCCCTTATATGGGGGCAAAGGCAGCTTGGTCGGCCCTAGTTTACAAAGCACCCTCTTATAGGGTTGTGGACAGCCCTAGAGGTGGGTCATCCCATCAGACCTGGTCAGCCCGCATAGTGCAATGGGGTTGGACCCTTATGAGCAGCTGATCGGTTCCCTAGCAGGCTGACCAACTGGGGGGCCTAGGGGTTATATATGTGCCTCCCCCCTCCCCTCATTGTAGGGCCTTGTAGAGGTGCAGAGCCAACCCACTGAGCACTTGAGGAGCAGGGAAATGGATCAATCCATCGATTATGGCTTTCCTTTATGCTTACATGCTCATGTTTATATGCACATTTGTATATGTTTTTAATTATAAACATGTGCTCATGTGTAAGTGAGTTTCATGCATATATGTTTACATGCACATGTTTATAGGATCATGCGTGTATGTATGTGGTCATGTTTTGGGGCTGCGTATTTAGTTATATACTTACATAATCATGTTTATACAATTATATGCTCATGTGTATATGTTTTAATGTGGGACTATCTATCGGGTCCATCTCATAGGTTGTCCTGGTTTCTTACAACACATATGGTATGTTGGCAATAGTACAAGGGTGATGCTAGTAAACGAGAAGCAACCATGCAAACAGCACATCTTGTCTTGGTGTGAGTTATTGCTACTAGCAAGAGGAGCCTCTTTATACAATCATCCCATACTTCAATGGTGAGAGCTTGTCTCAAATTTTCCTTTAGTTTCCATTTAATGAAGAGTCATTTAGGTGTTACATGGATACACACTTCCAGGGAGGTGCAAAGAAGAGAGAGCAAGCAGAAGGCAAGCTAGAAGATGCAATCAAGGGGAATCAAAAGATTTGGAGATGTGGTGGAAAGAATTAACTTCTTGTGTGCCAATGTGCATCATTTAATCCATGCTCTTTTAGCTAGAGTAGCACACTTGCATGAGGCCCAATTGTTCCATACAGACTTGCACCCCAGTAACATCTTGCTTGATTTTACTCCAAATGGTGCATGTCAAGCTGGAATAACTTGTTTCGTTTCAGTCTCATTTTTCCGCTGCTGTGCATCGGGATGGTTGCTTCCCTTCTTAGCTCCCATCTGACTGTGATCTTGTTGCCGCACATCACTGGTATGCTTGCTTCCCTCCTTAGGGTCGGCTGCTGTCTGATTTGGCCTGCCCGTTGAAGTTGCTAATTGCTGGACTTCAATCGCATGGAACCTCCAGCAAGGCCAGCAAACAATGTGGTGGAGACTGCAGCCACGCCTTGTGTCAATCTGATTGTCATCTATGTCAATGCTACTAGTGTCACACCTAGCAGGTTTTCCTTGATCCTGATCCGCGGATGCTTCGACTAAGCTGGTCCTTTGAAATCGACATGTTAGGTCCATCTGCCCGTAGAACGATCCTGTAAATTATGTGCATTGTCTGTAGTGTTGTTATGTTGAGACGTGCCACGTCTTTTCTGGAAAAGTGCCAAGCTGTTCCTTCAGGAACCGTCTCACTTGCGTCTCGCTTGGTTCGGGGGGATATACGGGTACCTAGATGATCTTCTGTAAAAACATATCTGCACGGTCACTATTTCTTACATTATCTGGTAACTATTTCTCAATCTTCTCATCAGAGACATTCCCTGTCCCTTCGAGCCAGCTATTTCCACCATTCGAGAATTGTCTCCCTATTGGAAAGGTCACCTCCCCATCTGTAAGCCCCCAAATGAGGAGTGCGTGGGGGAGGGAGACCTAGGGCAGAAGATGCCCAGAGAAGAAAGAGAGAAGGGGCTGCCACATGGGCAGCACCTCACAAGAGAAGAAAGCTACAAAGGACGGAACCTGTGGAAGGAGCAGAAGGCGGGGACAGCAAGCCCTAGATCTGATCTGGCAGGGCACGATGACATTAGCAGTGTACGGCGCAGGACACGTGGCTAGGAAGAGGACCTGGCAGAGGCGCAGATATGGCAGGATGTGCAGGCCCAGATCTGCAGCAGGAACTGTGGCTGTCAGAGTGGGCAGGAGGCAGGCCTTTTATAGGCTGGATACCTGCCTTGAAAGGAGGGCCAAAGGACCCTGAAAGTGTGGGCCAAAAGCCTTGGAGGGTGTGCCCTTTTAGGGCTGGACCAACCACAGACTGGTCGGCCAGTCTGTAACAGGCTGGTCGGTTTTTTTGCCAGCCCCCTTGGGGCCTATAAAAGGAGAGGCCCTGGGCCTCATTTCATATCACTTGGTGCAGCAGTTCAGGGAGCAGCAGATCAGCCACTTGTGGGTCTCTATCCAGAAGGTGACAAGAGAGCTATAGAGCTGCAGACCTAGCTCAGAGTGCTGCCCACCTAGGCTGGTACAAAGACAGCAAGGTGTTGTGATCTGGACGGAAAGTCTAAGAAGCTCCAAGTGGAGCACGCGGGCTTGAGTCTAGAGATAGCCAGCAGATAGGAGAAGGACCTTGTGGTAAGATCAGAGGACCACATCATTGGTGGGACTCTGGATTTGTCTCTTTTGTATTGTGTCCATATTTGTGGACGAAAATATATATTTTTGGTGGTTTCTCTATCTGGTTGGTTCATTGTCTATTGATGAGTCTGCACACCTATTGTATGCACGTAAGTAAAGAAGTCTGTGATTCCACACCCACACCGCACACTGTGTGAGCTCTTGGGCATTACTATAAGTCTTCCGCTGCGTGTGCCCTCTGTTGGGTATTTTCTAACATGGTATCAGAGCCCAAGTAGGAGGCTCACAGGTGTGGGAGCCTGAAGGCAGGGACCTTGATGAAGGACGACCCTGATTCAGAAGCTCTAGGGAATCGACTTCCACGATTGGAGGATTGTGCCCTTGCGAGAAGGAGGGTGACTCAGGTTCAGTCAGGTGCGTTCAGAGTTCTGGTTTACTGAAATTCAGTTTGGTTGACTTTGCTGTGTGGTATAAACAGCAGAGATGTCGACCTCTACAGCCTCTTCAGCCCCTGCTTTACCTTCCTCCTCCTCCAGTTTTCTCTCTTTCACTATCCCTAATTTTGGAGAGTCTGGGAACCTGGACGGGACTAATTACCCGATCTGGAAAGTGAAGATCCGAAGTCATTTAGTGGCTCGGAAGTTGTGGAAGCTGACCACGGGAGAGGAGTCGAAGCCGGAGGACATGGTGGACAGTAAAGGGGAGGTACTCATGGCAGTAGACAGAGAGGAGCTTGAAGCTTGGGAAGAAAGAGATGTCCATGCCCTGGCAATAATCATAGGGACTACGGCGGACTCCGTTCTTCCGCATATCCAACTGGCTGAGACGTCAGTAGAGGCGTGGGCCACCCTGAAAGATCTGTACGAGACAAACAATACCTCCCGGATCGTGCTTCTTCAGCATCAACTCTACAATCTTGATATGGAAGAAGGAGATACGGTACATATCCATTTGACGAAGGTCAAGGTGGTGAGGGATCAGCTGGCAGCAATTGGTCAGAAGACAGACTCATGCCATCTGGCCTTGATGGTACTGAGGAGATTACCTCGGAGTTTCAAAAGCTTTGTTACGGCTGTGACAGCAGGATAGAGGACCAAACCTCTAACGTTTGAGGAGTTGTGTCCATTACTTCTACAGGAGGAAGCTCGGGAGAAGCTCTACAACAAGGACAAAGACGACAAGGCGATGCTGGCAAAGGAAAGGGCAAGCCTAACAGTGGCAAGTCCAATAAAGATGACTCTGACGACGAGGGGACTTCGAAGAGAGAGCACAAGAAGAAGTGTTTCTATTGTAATACACCCGGACATTTTGCAAAGGACTGCAGAAAGAAAAAGGCGGATCTGAAAAACAAACAGGAGTCTGACTCAGATTCAGAGGGAAAGACCAAAGCAAATGTGGTAATCGAAGAGTTGTTCCTGGTGACATCACCGAGTGTTACCGAGGTCAGATATGTTGATCCAGAAATCACAGTAAGGATGTCTGACATAGAGATGTGGGTCGACGAGGAGTCAGATGCTTTTGTGAAGGTGAAGGACAGCATGGAGCGCTTGGTACCTTCCAGGTGTGTGGCTGTTGACACTAACACAAGGGTGGATTCCATGGAAGGCCCTGAGGTCTCATGGTCAGATGGATGCTGGAGTTCAGAAGGGGACAATACAGGATTACATAGGATCTTGGCGGGTGCCTCATTGAGGTACAGGGTTTGCTTTCAGAGCGAACATTCAGGCAGTACAACAGTCTGGTATGTATTTGATATTCTGCATTTGAGCCTTTATAGCATGCTGTGGAGAGACTCTGCTCTTCATTTGTCTCAGGTGATAGGAGATTGGAAGGAATTGGCCTTCTTTGAAGGCAGAAGGGGAAGTATTGGTGCTTCTTCAAATCTTGGACGCAGATTGCTAGAAGGTGATGGACAAAGAGTACTGAAGCCAGAAGAACACCTGCTTGAGAACTCAGCGAGAGTTCATGGTCCAGGTTATCTGGAAATATTCATTGGTTGCAGACCTTGCCAAAGGAAGGACGGGTTGAAACAAACCCTCAGAGCATGGTGCCTGGAAGACTCCAGGTTGTTCACTCATTATGAGGGGGACGAAAGGAAGATCGTGACGGTTGGATTGCTCGAGTTCAGAGGCGGGAACGTGACTGAAGGAGGTGGTACCAGGAGGTGCTACCAGAGATGGACCTGTGTACCAGGATGGTGTGCGGAAGCGGAACCGGACCTGGACCTGGTGGAGCAGGAGCCACTGGATGCAACGCCAGGAAAAGATTTCGACACCGAAAGGTTCCAAAGGATACGACCAGGGAGTTACTGGAGCATCTTCATGGACGTGTTGGCATTGGGCTGAGATGTGTCGGTGAGAGGGGGTGTTGGAAAGGTCACCTCCCCATCTGTAAGCCCCCAAATGAGGAGTGCATGGGGGAGGGAGACCTAGGGCAGAAGATGCCCAGAGAAGAAAGAGAGAAGGGGCTGCCACATGGGCAGCACCTCATAAGAGAAGAAAGCTACAAAGGACGGAACCTGTGGAACGAGCAGAAGGCGGGGACAGCAAGCCCTAGATCTGATCTGGCAGGGTGCGATGACATCAGCAGTGTACGGTGCAAGACACGTGGCTGGGAAGAGGACCTGGCAGAGGCGCAGATATGGCAGGATGTGCAGGCCCAGATCTGCAGCGGGAACTGTGGCTGTCAGTGGGCAGGAGGCAGGCCTTTTATAGGCTGGATACCTGCCTTGAAAGGAGGGCCAAAGGACCCTGAAAGTGTGGGCCAAAAGCCCTGGGGGGTGTGCCCTTTTAGGGCTGGACCAGCCACAGACTGCTGGTCGGCCAGTCTGTAACAGGCTAGCCGGTTTTTTTGCCAGCCCCCTTGGGGCCTATAAAAGGAGAGGCCCTGGGCCTCATTTCATATCACTTGGTGCAGCAGCAAGGCTTAGAGTAAGGTCCATCCCTTCAATGATCTGCATAGCCAACTCTCCATTACAACCAAATACCTTGAGTTTCCGCATTGCCTTGGGAGATGTAAGCCCTCAGGTGGATTTTTTGCCATCACTTTATGATCAATGTGTGTCAAGATGGCACACAAAAGTGCACCATCAATCATGCCAACACTAAGAGTAAAATAACTATCAGGAAGCACATCAGATTGTGGGGACTGTATCTCCCTTGCTTTGCAAAAACTTGTAACTCTGGTGCAAGCCACTGTTTTCGAGCATGGTCTTGCTCGCGATGATGGTGAATCCATCGTGCCCATTCTTCATCACTGTCATCTTACAACTGCTTCATTTTTTTGAAGGCCTTTCTATGATCCTATGAAATGTCTTGTGCCATTCCCGAATCAATTTCTGAGGGAATCCACGTGATTGAATTCCTTGTGCTGATTTCTAGCTACACAGAAAGCGAGAGGGATGCTTATAACCATTTGCTGAAATGGGCAACAAGGCAGCCGTGTGAGTTGAAGCGCCTCTTAAATTATCACCGTTTAGCTTGGAATATCATGTCGCAGTCTAGATCTCACACTAAGGACATTGTCAACTTGCGTGGATGGCAACAACAACTAGTCATTTGGGTTTTTGTGTGCTGGCACTGGAAGGATCAGATAAATGAAATCATAAAGGTGAATCACACTCTCTTTTAAACATGTGGTTCAAGCTTATACAAGTGAAGATTTTGTATTGATGGCATTATATATAAAATGTAGTTCTAACAAGGTGATTCTTCTCATGTGCTGTGGACAATTTCACATCAATTTTTAGACATAATTTATAACTTTACTAGAATCTTTCTCGACAATTTCTTGCAGAATTGGCCAAAACTGGTAGAGCTAAGTAAAGGGGAGAAATCCAAGGGGAAGGAGGAACTCACCCAGGAAGAGCAAAAATCCAAGGGGAAAGAGGAACTCACCCAGGAAGAGCAAAAATCAAAGGGGAAGGAGGAACTCACTCTCGAAGAGTCAAAATCCAAGGCGAAGGAGGAACGCAGCGACGAAGAGAGTAAAAGTACAGAAGGTTGACCTTCCTCGGGCAATATCGATATCATTTGGCTATATGTTAGCTGGAAGACACACAAAGGAGAGTGTGAATGGCTAGATGGTGGGTCAAAGAAAGAAAGCAGAAGGAAGGCACAGGAACGTACTGGCATAGGAAAGATTTCAGTTCCTGAGGGGTCAGGCATGGAAAGACTTGTGGGATGCTCTCATTGAAGAACACTCCAAGTATGACGTAAGTATGGAGGCCATTCAGGCCTTTTAGGACTTTCGATTCCATTGCAATAGAGGCCATCTCAAATATCCCTAATCACAAGAATTTCTACACTCTCCTTTGCATGGCTTAAGTATATAAAATATATAAGGAGACATGTCAAACATATAAAGGGGGTGGTACTTGTATAAGACCCAGGAATAGATATGGATTTTAAGTTTTAAATCTACAATGTGTGTAGCATCCTATCACTCTCTCAAGTTTTAAAGCAGCTTTCTCTTCACGAAGTTGAATTTTAATTGCACAAGTAGTCTTATGAGTTATGTACCAAGGCAATTTGGTTATTGTTTTTGGGTGGAGAAACACTTGCGTACACAACCGATGTAAATACAGTCAAGTTAGTGGACTGTGGCAGCCTACATTAAGGTGTTTCTGGCTAGCTGCTGCAATCGTTTCTATATTAGTAGAGGAAAGTGGCATGATCATAGAGGAAGTTTTTGTGCTTGTCACTTTAGGTATTCATGCAGGCATACTCATTAGTCTAATCTCTTCCTCATACTATCATGATTTTGTGAAAACTGTAACAAGCATGTGTGGGATTTAGCTGGATGTAAGTGAAATTCATTTCGTCATAAGAAGGCAGGTGAGTTGTGACCTGTGTGGTAGCGGCCTTGAAATGTCTCCTTCGCAGCACGACTTGCGAATTCCAAATGCGAGGAGCTCTTTTGATTTTCATGACTCCAAGCATCATGGAAAATGTAAATCCGACATCTCTTCGTTTTTAACAATTTGCAAATCTAGTTTGACATTGTAGATGTACGCTTCACTTTGGCTTTTAGCTTTTGGCTTACATGAACCCTTGCGGAACAACACAGTGTTATTCCTTATGCTAGTTGTCCAATTCTATTGATATTGCAACATTCTTGATTTTTGGCACAATAAATGCCTCGACCATTCCAAGCTCACATAGTAGTGAAACAATATTGAACAGCAATATTATTCACAAAAGTTTCATGCTATGCTTAGAGGGAAGAACTTCGATTTCCCTAGGGAAGAATCCGAATGCGCTGTCTATAGATGGTTCAATCTTAGCAGACGACATGGGAATAAGATTCAAATATTTGGCTAAGGTGTTGGATGATGTGCTAAGTGCACAAAACGATCTTCACAACAATCGCAAGCACTTATGCTAACTATCACCGTTGAAATAATTAAGCAACTAAGAGTTATTTCCATGGTGTGATGTGCATGTGTCAAGGTCATTAGCTAGCAATTATTACTGATGGAACTTCTTGAAAAGGCTTTGTGATCATTGTCATGCCAAGAGAATGGATCGCTTGTCACCATCATTGCTCGCCGCCACCACCTTGATGTCTAGGAAAGGACCAAGGTCGGGCTGCAAGCTCCACGCTACCACTAGTCGCTTATCACACGCCCTAGGTAAGGTTCCTTACGACAATACATTTCAATGCAAAATATAAAATGAGCTTGCACCATAGTGTCAACGTCAAATTGCTTAGATTCATGAAACTTTTATCACTTTCAAATGCTACCAAGCATTCTTGGCCAAGATCCGAGGGCCTATATCTCTTGATCTTCTCCACCACACATGGGGGAATGATACCATAACACTTAAACGGTTGCCAAGGCAAAAAAACACAAGTGTGTGCTCACGGCCGTCGATTTGTCATGCACTCTTGAAAATTTATTCCCATCTCGTAGATCATTCCCCTTTACATGATTTCTCTTACTACAGAAATGCAAGGATGTGTCTTTGGAGTAGGACAAGATTTTTTCCAAGACTTTGCCTACTTGAGGTTTCTTGGTCATAGCATCAAGCTAGCCTCTAGGTTTATGTAGGTTTTATGCAAATCCCTAGGATTGTCTCTTCTCTAGCAGGGAAAATGTCAATGTTCAAACTTATGCAAGCCTTCTTTTCATCCAACCATAGTTTTAGCTATCCAAGTGAGCACAGGCTATTGTGGGCAATCTCCTTCCTTTATAAGACTCAAATTCAAGCTAGTGGCCATGCTGACAGGATTTTGAATGCCTACCATAATCTCAGTTGGCTATATTATTGCCTTTCTTCCATGCGCCAACAAGCCTTCTACACAAATTTCACAGTCTCTAAATGTGAATGTGTCCTCCAATCCATGGACATCCAAGTGCAAACTCATTCAAAGAGTAATGCAAACACATGTTCCAATCCATTGACAATCAAACACCAATGCAATTGCTGATGATCAAGTCTTTGGAACCAATATCTTCTATTAATCGACGTCCATCATCAGTATGGAAGTCTCCCACACCTTTGCTACAAAAATTGCAACATGATGTCCATCATCCCTATTGAAGTCTCCCACACCCTATGCTATGCAAATGCCCATAGGATCTGTGATTCATGTAACTAGGATAACTGGTTTACCATTTTCACAATAGGGAGCAATAGGCTTGGCATTGGCAAGTTGCAACCCTACCATTGCTCCTTTGCAAGTTCGATGGAATGACATTATAGCAAATAATGGAGTACCATTTTAGTTCATTCTCTACTTAGTTGTGATTATTATTTCTCTAATGCAAGGTGCTAGTTTCACATAGTCAAAGTAATCATAGTTTGTGAAGTATCGTGATCATATAGTAACAAGCCAATATCACAAGCACACATCCATTGGAAGTTATTCTCTCTTTCAATCTACCTACCTATGCTTCATATTGATGTGTGTTTTTTCATTAGTTTCTCTAGTAGTCATGTGGGTGTCAAGTCAACTAATCATGGCATTAGTTTGTTAGATTCCTGATACCACCTCCTTAAATAATTGCTATTGGTGGCTAGAAATTTAATTTGCTACAATCATATTATGTCTTTCTAAAAGAAAACTTGCATTTATTGTCACAATTTGGCCACTAAGCAAAGCCTCACAAATTCTCCTCTTAATTTCATGTGAAGATTATCTAATTTCTTTCTGGTAATGGGAGACAAGGATTGTGAAAGTAATAAGTGATTTGGAGTTAAAGGTGAGAGTAGATTGAAGAAATCAAGAGTAGGGGGAAAGGGAGAGATTGGGAGAGGGAGGATAAGAAGGATTGAGGGTAGATTCTAAGAGTTGTAGGATTAGAACATGCTATCTTAATATGCTACACACACACACACACACACACACATGATCATAGGACAAGCCCTTGATCACATAGTTCCCAACATACCCCCCCTCAAGGGTTTGTCTCTTGCTATGTCAAGGATTCATCTAGGCACATAGTTTCACAAGCCATCTCATGGTGGTCAAGGATAAATCTATGGCTAGGATCTCATGCTAGCAAAGGTGCCCAAGTGTCAAGGTTTACAACATGGGATAGACCCCCCCGCCCCTCCCCCCACCCCCACATGGTTATCTCCCTTGCATGTACAAGGATTAATTTTAGGCCTTTGTGTGGACCTAGTTTCTCGTGTCTGCAAGAGGTACCATGGAGGCAAACACATATCACATGGCCTTCATCATATGGTGACTAGAGGTGATTTACAAAAACAAAACACATAACATTATTTTTGGAGTACCACTGTAGACAAAGAACCTCAAAATTGACCAAGTGATTATAAAAAGCTTCAAAAGATCAAGTCTCACTACTACACACAAGCTTTATTCCGATGGTTAAGCACCGACATTTAGTGCGCGTGGGGCGCTAATCATCGGTATGCAAAGCGGGCTTAAAAAGTGTCGCTATATAGCGACACTTTTATAAAATGTTGTTATATAGCGACACTTTTATAAACGTCGCTATATAGAGACGTTTATAAAAGTGTCACTATATAGCGACACTTGCCAGACTTGTATAAGGTCGTTATATAGCGACGTTTTACAGAGAGTGCTTTTCCCCATACCGACCTTTAAAGATAGTTTTACCCAATGACAAAAAAAATTTCTTCTCATACATGTTTGATCCTTTGAAAGAATAAAAGTACAAGAGCATGAACATCAAGTTTGAAGCTCATATATTCATGTCCATCTTTGAGACTTGGCTTCTGAGCCAAGTCTAGTGCACCAAATAATTATATCTCCAACTCTATACTGAGTTGATCTCCTATATCATCATTGTACATCATCATTGTACTTTGGCATCGTACGTTCACCATAGACTTGATCGTCTTCTTCAATAAAGTCGGATGATTCTTGATGATCATCATCTTCTTCCTCAATATTGTGATCTCCATCTTACTCCCGTATGATGTCATTATGCACATCTTCCTCTTGGCTCATATTGTGATCTTCATCTTCTTCTCTAAATCCATCTGGATCAATTGGATCTGGCATTGGTAGTGGCATCTCCATATCCACATCTCTATCTTCAAAAACTTGCTTACTTCGTGGTGCAACTTGGATCATGTACCACCATCTTGGATCAAAACGATCCGGATGAAAAACCACCTATATTGAAGATGGGTGCCAAATGCCATCAATTATATGAAACTATGCTTAAGTACATGTACCAATTGATATTTAAAAAAGAAAGATTCAATTAATTAAATCATTAGTATGCACCTCCTCACAATGCTCGGGAAGAACAAAGACCGTCATAAATAGTTCTAAACCATTTTACATCAAGAATGAAAATACTAAATTGTCTGAAATCAATTTCATAGATTTTGTGTATGGTCCCACAATAATCCAACTACGAGGAGAGAAGATTGGTATCTGAAGCATTTGCTCGGCTATCTTGTGTGAAGTTAGCCATGACTCCACAATCATACGTGACTCTCTTTGAATCGATGTGTTCCACATAAAAATGTCATTGGTATGTCTAGGAGCTCTGGAAATATCAAAGACCCGCACTCCTGTCCATAAGATATGTAACTCCTCTATCAAAGGTACCATGTACACGGCCTTAGACTCGGACATCACGTGCATTGCCCCTAAAATAGAATCCATCACGTCCACCATACCCTCGTCATCATCTGGCACATCTAGGAGACTATACTCCTTCTCAAAGTGTGAAGGTATACGCACACCACCCTCCTCATCTTGTCTCAAGGTTTTGTGTGCATATAAGAACTTGTCTCAAGATTTCGTGTCATGTACGCATGCAATATTAATCACAAATTCAAATAGCATTGACTTTTCGATGATCCATCACCACGTGCACCACCAACGGTGGGTACTGGTTTGGCCTCCTCCCCATACATCCTCAAGTGGCGCATGATAATACGGCATTGATGTCGTACTTCTCGCTTGCAATGAGTGCAATGACAATACAACCTCTCCGTAAGTCACTCTGTGCTCCCAAGCATTGGCGCATCATTTGACAAGCTTCCACTCCCTTCCTTCTACACACCTCCAAAATCATAACACAAAATGCAAGGAAATCCATTAAGATCCAAAAAATATCCACCCATGAGCTCCTTCCCTCTCTTCTTAGATCAAGTGCCCTGAATCGTCGCTATATAGCCACGCTTTGCCCTGTTTTGTGTGAAGTTAGCCATGACTCCACAATCATACATGACTCTCTTTCAATCGATCTGTTCCACATAGAAATGTCATTGATATGTCTAGGAGCTCTGGAAATATCAAACACCTGCATTCGTGTCCATAAGATCTGTAACTCCTCTATTAAAGGTACCCTGTACATGGCCTCAGACTCAGACATCACGTGCATTGTCCCTAAAAATAGAATCCATCATGTCCACCATATCCTACTCATCCTCTGGCACATCCGGGAGACTATACTCCTTGTCAAAGTGTGAAGGTATATGCACACCACCCTTGCCACCGTCCTCATCCTATCTCAAGGTTTCGTGTAAATATAAGATCTTGTCTCAAGATTTCGTGTCGTGTACGCAGGCAATATTAATCACGAACTCAAATAGCATTGACTTTTCGATGATCCATCACCACGTGCACCACCAACGGTGGGTACTAGTTTGGGCTCCTCCCCATACATCCTCAAGTGGTGCATGACAATACGGCGTTGATGTCGTACTTCTTGCTTGCAATGAAAATGAGTGCAATGACAATACAACCTCTCCGTAAGCCACTCTGTGCTCCTGAGCATTGGCACATCATCTGACAATCAAGCTTCCACTCATCCCTTCCATCTACACACCTCCAAAATCACAACACAAAATGCAAGGAAATCCATTAAGATCCAAAAAATAGCCACCCATGAGCTCCTTCCCTCTCTTCTAAGATCAAGTGCCCTGAACCGTCGCTATATAGTGACGCTAGAAGACTAAAACCCAAAACCCCATGCGACGCCATCTTTCACAACTCTATTACGAGAAAAGCAAAAATCTCTCCTCCCACGTTATATTCAGCAACCTTGCTTTCCTCATATATTCCCCACACTCCTCACCCCTACCAAGCCCCTCTCCCATTGACACTTATGCTCCCTCTCCACCCTTCTCCCTCTCTACTTGTGTGAAAGGAAGTTTTTCAAGAAGGTGTGTCTCTTTAAGCAATGTAGATTCATTTTTTGTGAGATTTCATTTTGTGAGTGTTGAAGCATGTTTCTCCTTGCATTGCTAAGCCTATGTGCTAATTTTCATGCTTGATTTTCAGAGATTAAGGACAAAAAACGAGATTTGCTCTTCTCTTTTTGGTGTTTCTCTTCCTCCTCTTTCCCTTCCTTTCGTGCTCTCTCCTTGTCTGTAGGCTTATGCTTGTCCCCTCAATCCAATCCCTTTGGAACGTTGCTTCTCCAAACTCCTCCTTCCTTTAACTAGTTATCTCAAAAATGATATGTTTCCTCTCTTCTGTAGGGTCAGTCCATGAAACACCGAGCGAGACTTTTCCAAGTAAGAAAGTGCTTCCTCTTTTTTCCTTTTTTTGTTTCCGTTATTTGCATTGGCCTGCAGCTAGCGCTTTAAGCACTAGCTGCAATGATGGGCGTAGGAACCCTTTCTTTCCCTCTCTTCTCTTGTTCCCTCTTCTTTCCCCTTTTCCTCTTTTCCTCCCTCTTTCCTCCCTCTTTCCCTCCCTCTCTTATTTCCTCTTCTTCCTCTCTTTTCTTCCTTTCCCCTCTCTTTTTACATTCTCTTTTCCCCTCTTCCTTCTCTTCTTTTCCCCTCTCTTATTTCCTCTCTTTCATCCTCTTTTGTATTCTTTTCATAAGCATATGCATTTGCCTATGCTTATGCTTATGCATGAGCATATGCTCATATGCTCATATGCTTTTCCCCTCTCTTTTTTCCTTCTCTATTTTCCTCTTCCTTCTCTTCTTTTCCCCTCTCTTATTTCCTCTCTTTCATCATCTTTTCTCCTCTTTTTATAAGCATATGCATTTGCCTATCTTCTTTTTTTCTTTTCTTCAGTTCATCATGTGGCCAGGAAGCTCTTCAGCCTCACCTGATCTTCGGGATGCCATCTTTCGGGAGTTATATAACATTTTGGGGCACCCTCCCACTCCTGCAAAGTTATACACATACATGACTAGGTACTACAAACACCCCCTAGGAATCGGCAGTACAGACTCCAAACCACCCCAATCCCACACCAGCTGAGATTACCCCAGTGGAGTCGAGACATCCCAACCGGCTACAGAGCCAAGCCCCTTCTCCTCCCTGTGATCAGGAGGTCCTTCTGCCTCGCAGAGCCGTCGGCATACTCTCGTGCCATCGAGAGTCACTTCTCTAGCTAGGAGTGGCCAGTGTACTCTTGTGTAGTCAAGAGTCGCTTCTCCAGCTACGAGTGGCCAACGAACTAGCTCGACATGATAGGGCAGCAGGCGTAGTAGTAGGGACAGCAGTGGGGGATGCATAAAACAGTGCTTTGGGAGGGGTAGTGGTGGGGACGGGGATGATTCAGATGATGCAGACGTGCCAAAGGGTGATGGTATGATCTTCTATGACATCACTCAGACAGGAGGCATCTTGATGGATGCACGGGGGAAGGACATCATGGCCTTCATGTGCTCTGTAATTGCTAACAATTACAGAGATTGCTTTATTCACTACAAAGACTAGCCAAAAAAGTTGGCTGATGAGACCCTCACTGCTGTTCGCTCTAGGTATCCCAATCCCCCCAATGTTTAGTTCACAAATAAATGGGCCAAGTCAAAGATTGTTACGATACTTGCAAATAAAAGATCTTGGCTTAAGAGACAAGCACTAGTCGAGATTGCCAGGAGAGAGGGAGGTCAACCACCAAGGGGCCAGCCCCACACCACTCATAAGCATGAGTGGAAGAAAGCAATGAAGGCAACGAAGGTGGACCCCAGTCTATAGCACATGGAGGCATGAAGGATCCAAATGGAGCAATATGGAAGCATGCATTTTGGAGCAGGGGGTATTGAATCATGGGAGGCCCAATTTGTAAGTATCGATCTCAAATTATGTTGTTTATGTAGTTTATTAGGAGGTTATTTCTTTGTACTAACCCCTCTGTAAATTGTGTCATCTTGCAGAGCTTGATATCATGGGCAAGTACCCTACTCCTATTGAGACAGCCTACCACTGCCACCATCCTGGAGGAGATACATGGAGGCACTTCTATGATGACGGGTTGATTACTGAGGAGCAATATATCCGGGCTACTAGATCTCCCCCCTAGGTATTTAAAAGCAATTAAATAATGTCAATATTGTAAGTAAAGATTTGATTTTTCATATATTGATACATGTTGTCCCTAGTTTATAGGGCCCTATGGTTGATCAAGAGGAAGAAGATGAGGAAGAAGGGGGTGAAGAAGGGGGCGAAGAAGGGAGCAAAGAAGGGAGTGAGGACGCGAAGAACTTAGATTAGTCATAGAATTAGTGCTAGCTACTCTTTTCTGTACTTGAAGCCACTGGCTTGGCTTCGTGCCTCTCTTGTATATACACTCCTCTTATTTTTTGTACTTGAAGCCACACGACGTGGCTTAGCTTCATGCTATATGTACATACAAGCACTTTTTGAGCTATGAATTAATATACACTCCTTTTATTTTTTTGGCGTTCAATTTCCTTGTGCAATGTTCTATCAATGAATGCCTTGTGAACTAAATGTTTTGGAGTTGTAATGTTTTATTCAGAATTGTAATCATTGGCTATAGACGTGCTTGCAATCGTGCTAATTAAAATGCAGTTGGCTATAAGAATTGAATTGCACAATGTGGAAATGGGATTCTTGTAACTACATAGCATACACAACATACACAGTATTCTGTTCAACCACACAAAATTTTGCTTTTATTAACAAAAAAGATTCTATAAAGCGTCTATGTATGCGTCTCTATTTTTTTTTAATTTCAAGTTAAGCGTCTATTTGCGCATCTATAGGCACATCTATAGGAGCATCTGTCTATTATATAGACATGCCTGTAGACGTGGGTCTATAGATGTGCAAATGGATGCGCCCATCAAAATTTTTTTAAGTTAAGGAAACGTGTCTGTGTGTGCATCTGTGGGTGCTTTGTCTTGTTGTGAATGTACTTAGAAATTGTTCACATCTTCTGGATTTCATGGAGAAAAGTAGTGGACTTACACTTACATGTGAGCTAAAACTACACTACATGGTCAAATAAAATCGCACGTGATCGAACTTCACACACTAAGCGGTAGTGGATAAGTGTTACTTTGTTCAACATTGTATTATTAGTACGATGAATTTACATAACACCAAGACTCACAAAAAGTGGTGTTTAGAGTTAATTCAAATATTGCAACACTCACAATTCATGCCTATTGATATCACATCATTTTGTAATATTTGCAACAGGAATGAATTGTAGGAAATGATCTCTCTTGACAAAATTAGTGTCAAAAAGAAAACCTAATTAAAAGTCAGTTTGCAAATAGTTCCTCCCCTACCTCAATTTCACGAGTTGTTTGTAAAGTAATGTTTCCATATGCGGCTTCATTATTAAGCTCCCAAGAATAACATGGTTCTAGGGTGGGTGAGTACACATAGCATACATTTTCATACTCCATGCAATCTCTACAACTGTTTATGTAGCCTCCCACATTACCATCATGCACATCACCAACAATGTACACTTGATTCTCTTCACCACCATCAACTCCAAGGTCCTCAAGAATAGAGTATTTTAGGGCTCGATGATTTAATGAGCATAGAGTCCTGCAATCAAAATATTTGTACTTTGGTCATAAAGTTCTGCAATCATAATATTTGTACTTTGGTCCTCCATATCATAGAATAGTTTTTCCAATTTCGATGGTTTTGAGGCAAATAAGCCAAGGCCAGCAGCTCCAATAATTGTTGAATCAGCGATCATGAAGGGAGTCCCCCTCACATTGAATTTCTCATGAACTTGGAGTGGTAAGGTAGATGGTTTGAACTCATCGTGATCAATAATATGTAAAACCCGTGGCAAGCCACGGGTTGCAATAGTGCAACTCCATGATCAAGGTGAAGCTCGTGTGTAAATAGTTTTCTTCAAACAGTATCAACTTTTATTCTTCCAATCTATTTGGGTAATATACTCTATGACTATATGTCCCTTTTTCTCCATAGCAATGATGAGTCACCATTTTGTTGGCTTCCAAGACTTTCAAGGAAAAAAAACTCAACCATGCTTACACTTTGTGGTGGCGTCAGCCTAAGGGTTAGATCTAGGTGCATGCGTTGAGCTGCAACAAGGGAGAAAAAGATTTTTAGGAGGTAGTGGCAAGATAGCTCAACCGAAAGCAACTATTGAATCCTATCAGAGAGGTGTATGGTAGTTTGGAGGAGCTCTAAGACAAAGGGTGCAACATACAATGCCTCAACTATGATCCTAAGGGTGCAAGATACTAGGCCTTAGGTTGTATCTTACCTCAGTAGAGCTTGTTGTAGATGTAGGCACATTTTGGGAGCTTGTTTTGTATGGTTTCCTACATCTATATGAGAACTATCATTGGCTATACAAGTGTGCATTATTTTTCCCTCTAGTTCTAAAAGTAATCTCTATCTATCACTTCTTCTAAGTCCATAGTCTAAAGTGAGCTATATGAGTGCTATATTTTGGCAAATATCTTTTGCATTTAGATGTCTTGTTTTCTCAGTTGGGGACTATGAGAACATTCATCGACATGTTGGATTAGCTTTGCTATATTCTAAACAATTGTAGGTGTGTTTTCCAACACTAAATGCAATGCTATTAGATCTCTTTTAAGGTTTGTAATGACAAGCTCAATCTTGCAACTCATGATTCTTCTCTTTATCCCTACATGAGTTGGTCATGATATGCCATATAGTCTTTTTGGTTTATAAGGTTATGTCTTTGTGTTTAGATTCACATGGTGCTAGTTTTTTGTGTATTTGTCCTATATTTGTAATGCTAGAGGGGCCTTCTTTATCTTTCTTGAAAGAAAATTACAAAGAGTCAAAGAAGTTTTCTTCTTCTATGAGATTGTCCTATTCATTGGGTCAATTTTTGCTATAGCTATAGAGAGATCAAGTTATGAATGCATGTTTAGAGTTTTCTTACACAGGAAGGTAAAATCAAATCTATGACATTCAATAAGATGTGGATTTGGTTGACAAGAGAATGAAGGTGATCACACAATTTGGATGGTAGGTCTCAGATACTTCGTGTTGAATGAGCCTAATGGCTTCTTGTGGCAATTTTGAAGTCATTCTCCTATTTGTAGTGGTAGCTCTATATGAACCTTCATGCATTTAAAGTGAACCTAATATGATTTTATCTTCACCTTAAAGAGGAATCATCTTCGTTTGAAAATCCTCATATGCTATGCAAACTATGAGTTCCTCTAATGGCCTCATATAGTGTCTTCTTCTCCTTTGCACCTCATTACTTCATGGAACACTCTCCATACTACACTATTCTTGAGGCTTTGTTTATTGTATGTTGATTGTGCCCCTTTGGAGAGGTTGGCTATAAGCCATGTTACAATATCATGGGCATCATTGATTTTTGCTTGAGGTCATGTTCATTGGTGTCTAAACAAAGATCGCTTATAAACAACCCCATATCCATCATGTTCCACCTTAACATGGCTAGACCCAAAGAAATTCCACATCATGTTTAGATCGGTCAGGGATTTAAACCTTGAGACAAAGTAGAACCCACGCGCTAACTTAAATTGAGAGGAAGCACCATATGACCACACCCAATGTTATTTTATATCTCCTTGTAAATGGAGGTCATTTTTCTTTACCAATTCATAATGCAATATGAAAGCATGTTGCACAAATAAGAGGTCATATGCCCTATTATTCAAAATGTAGAAGTTGTTAGTGTGTTGCAATAACCTAGACTTTTGTGAGTCAGAAACAAGTAGAGTGGTATCAATTTGTAGAAGAATCAAGAAAATGAATGTATGTGATATGTACTAGAATTTTTATCTACTTGTTGAATCAATGAGCACTTTGTATCTCATCTTGTTCTTGCAATGAGTAATTTTTTGCAAAATCTTTGAGAAAGACAATAGTATCATGGGCAAGGCATATCCTCAACTACTTATCTTGCGAGCTATCTATGAAATTGTGAACCACATATTTTGGGATGGATTGAATCAAGTGATCTATAAGCTCCCTTGGCTGAGTGCTCTTATTTTATACTAGCCATCTCTTTTTCTCCTATCCTTCAACTTAACATGTTAAAATATTCTCTATTTAGAGAAACAAGGTTGTCTTCCCTCATTTCATTTAGATAGACATCAAGTTGCCTCTTCTTCATACTATAATGCATACATGTGCCATGAATGCATTTAATGCATTGCCACATAGATTCTCCCTTTGGATAGACCACTAGCTCCTGCAAAGTCCTTAGGCTACCAAACTTGGCCTACCTTGCAACACATGACGAGGATTTAGATGGCCTACAAACTGTGCATTCATCTGCAAGACATGGGCATCTATATCCATGGAGCAATACTCCAACACGGCTAGATCTCAAGTGATTCAAAGCTTGCCAGGATAGGTCAAATTCTATGTGTATTTTGCAACAACACACATTCTTGTCTTTGAGTTTCATGACATACCTGGGCTTACTATGCTCAAAGCTCATTTTCCCAAAATTAAAATATGAGGGTTCTAAGCTATAAATTTGAGATACAACTTTGGAATAAAATTATGGGCATGCAATTAATAATTATTACTTTATAATAAAACTTAGGACTACTTATGTTCCTAGTACTCATAGTATTCACATGTATGCATATAGCATAGTGCATATGATATCTTTGAAACATTAACCTACTTGGACATCTACTCTTCAGATATAAAGTTGATACACGAGATAACACGAGGTATGAAAAGCATGCAAACTTGCAATAGAAAAATGACCCGACTGCTTCTATTACTCTTCAGCAAAATGAGCCTCAATCCTATGGGATTTACAAGATCAAAGAAGCGACTCGACTATGAACCCTATGCAGCTACTTGACTCTAATATTGACTATGATGCATAGCATACCAGCTCGTGGCCTCGACAAAAGGACCTAACTAGTTTACGTGAAAACCTTTATAGTCGCCAAGGAACACCGCCATTCAATCATCGCCTCCATGCAACATCTAGTTCTTTCTCCAAAACCATCAACTGTCCATGCTCAGCCCTCCAATCATACAAGATCTCTTGCATGGTCCAATGACCAAGTGTTGACCAACAAGCACCAACCAATCATTTGAGCAACTATCTCACCTTCGTCTTGCTACCACAGTACGAGTCCTAAGAGGACCACCACTCCAACAATCCCTCCCTTGATCCGAATAGGGAGTCCTCAATAAATTGCAACAAAAATTGGCTCATTCCTACCATACTTGTCACCATTACAACTTAGAATCATTCAAACAAAATTAAAGCCTCATAGCTTCATGAAACAAAGGACATCATAGTCCACACAAAACACTACTGAGCATCATAGCTCAACAATGAACCTGAGCATCGTAGCTCAGTGCACCCATACATAGAAAGTTTCCCCAAGCATTGAAGCTTGGTGTTTGGCATCATAGCCAAACAAACTGCCACAAAACTCAATCTTAGAATGCCCAGTCTTGATCGGGCAAACTATCGCATACCACTCCAGCCATTTTTTGACGTTGATTCCTAGACCATGCGTACTTTTGGTTTTCTTTCTTTGCCTCTTCATCTTTCTATTTATTGGAACAAAATCTCTCTATGTGGCTTGGTTTGCCACAATAGTAGCATACATGCTTGTCTTTGATCAGAGTCTGCCTATCCTTCATTGCATATGCGATATCTCCAGTGAACAAATTTTCTTCTCACTTTTCTTCTACCATAAGCAGTCCCACACACAGTCAATAAAATCTACCTCATCATCCAGTCGAAGAATGTGTGTTGTCGCAAATCTAGAGGGCAAACTTTTCAATAAGATTGCTTTTTGGTCTTCATCCTCAATCTTTGAACCAAGATCTAGAAGTTCTTTCAACAATGAGTGCATGTGGTTCAAGAAGGTGGCCAAATCTTCATTATCATCCATGCGCAAGTAATACAATTGTTGTTTTAAATTTGCCTTCGAATGGTGCATCTTTACTCTAAACAATGCTTCGAGAATTGTCCAATTAGCACAGCATGTGACTTAGTAGCTTCGATATGATGGAAGTACTCCTCCCCCAATGCTCAACCCATCATGCCAATAACTTTGTCGCTCTACTTCCTCCAAGCCCGTTCCTTAGCTTCTTTAGAAGTTGACTGCTTCTCCGTGCCAGACACAATATCCCACAATCCCTTCTGCATAAACCATATCTTGGCAGAGAGTTGCCAACTTGCAAAGTTTCTCCTATTAAACATCATGATCAAGGTCTCAGAATTCGCCTTTTTCATCAACTCCATAGATGTATGAGATGATATCCCATTGCTCTTAAAAACATGCCTCTGCCAATACACTTAGTGCAGGTCTTCTCCTTGAACTTGATCCGCTTCTCGGTCTTCTCAATTGCTTTGGAAACACCATTAATCATCTCTTAAATCTTGTAGCAAATCCTTTTGACATGCATGCAAAGCTTGTGATCTTGCACCACTCTCTCAACATAGGACTTGATCAACCTGGCTCTAATACCACTGATAGCTTTGAAACAGTAACCTACTTGGAGATCTACTCTTCACATATAAATTTGATACATGAGATAACACGAGGTATGAAAAGCATGCAAATTTTCAATAGAAAAATGACTTGATTGCTTTTATTACTCTTCAGCAAAATGAGCCTCAATTCTATAGAATTTGTTACCTATTGGCTACTACTATACTAGCTTGTGGCCTCCACAAAAGGACCTAACTAGTTTACGTGAAGACCTTTGTAGTTGCCAAGGAACACCGCCATTCGATCCTCCATGCAATGTCTAGTTCTTTCTCTAGAACTACCAAGTGTCTGCGATATGCTTAGCCCTCCAATCATACAAGATCTCTTGCATGGTCCAATGACCAAGTGTCGACCAACAAGCACTAACCAATCATTAAGTGACTATCTCACCTTCATCTTGCTACCATAGTATGACTCCTAGGAGGATCACCTCTCCAAACATCATGTACTATTCAAGCTAGCATAATGCATATACTATTCAAGCTACTAAAAGCATGTATGATATTCACAAGTATACTCCTAAAAATACTATAGTGCATGTAGTATTCACTCTTCAAGGCCTCTCCATCTCTGGCATGTAAAATGCAACATTTTCTTATTCTCCCTTTCTGCACTATTATGAGGAAAATAAACACAGTATATGAAAAAACACAGTCTAATCAAGCTATTAGCCTCAACAAAACAATTTCAACCATCAAGCTAGTTTAGGATAGTCACATAACTGGTATCTGACCTAAACCAGCTCAGTGGTATATTATCATCCCAACCACTAGGTTGGTTTAGGACAATCATACTAACTCCAAGCCAACCCATACATGACTCAAACTAGCCCGAAAATTAAACAACTAAACTAATGTAACTACTAGGAAACACAACAATTTCAACCACGGGTCATCAATTAGATAATAACAAAACTTAGTTTACAACAATCACATTAACCACCTAAATTATATATTCCTAATCCAACCACCAAGCTAGTTTCAAACAGTTACAATCTAAACTAGCCCATGTATGACCCAAACTAGTCCAAAAATTAACTACACTAATTTAACTACTGGGAAACATAACAATTTTAAGCACCTAGCTGGTCATCAGTCATTTTTACTGCAAAATATATTTTTGTTTATTTTTGTTCAACCACATTGGTTTAAGACAATTATATAACTGTTGTTTGACCTGAACCAGCTTGGTGATATATAAGTCCAAGCCAACCAGGTGTAGAAACAAACTCGTATATGACCTAAACTAGTTTAGAAATTAAACTTAACTAGTTTAACTTAGGAAATACAACTTCAACCAATGATCTAGTCATCAATCAAACAATAGCAATATATTATTGTTTATTTTTGTTGCAAAATATATTGTTGTTAATTTCCATTCAACCACGTTGGTTTAGTACAATCACATAACTAGTGTTCCACGTGAACGAGCATGGTGATATATTTCATGATGTTCCAACCATTGGGTTGGTTTAGGACAATCACATTAAGTCCAAGCTAGCCCGATTTAGAAATTAAACAGTTAAACTATTCTGGTCTGACTTCATGCATCCTGTTTGCTTTTTGTAGATGTCCTTATTTGGAGAAACTCTCATATTCTCCTGCTAAACATTGCCACTTTATCAATGACTTCCACACTTAGGATGTCCCTCCTTTTCTTGCAATCTGGTGAAGCACACATACTTCTCGAGAGTGCATTGCTTCCACTTTGCATCCAACTACTGGATCCACGTTAGTCCTTTTGATTGACAACATCTTTGACATTGTGCATCCAAGCCATTTCTCCTTGGTTTAGAGGATACCAACATAGCTAATGTCACCCTCTTTGCAAGCTAGTTGATTTAAGCTGTGCGTGCCTCTCACTTTCTATAGGCCATTTTTGAGGTTAGAGTACATCATGTCTTGAGTGCGCATCTCTCAAGGTGTTGCTAGGGTTGTCACTCTATGAATCTCAAGGTGTAATCTAAATCTTGTGAAGACTCAAGGATGGTATTCATTTGAATGGTCTGATGTTGCTGGCTCAAATTCTCCCACCAATTGTGAGACCAAAGCTTGTGTTCTTCGCTCTAATGGCAGTGATCGAATGCATGCACTAGCAATTGGTTTTTGTTTGCTGCTCTACAAGGAGTCTTCTTTCTTCTCATTGTTTCTCCCTTTGCAAATATTGCAAAAGTCTCTTCTTCCGTTGCCATTCCCATATGATGCCATTTCTTTCCTCGCCCCGCAATCTATTCCTTGTGCATTGACCAATTTTTTCATCTTTCCTTTCTAATAGCCTCTATCTTCTTCTCTTGCAATCCATGATGAATTGACATCATAGCAATTATCAGTGAATTGCTAAAATAAACCCACCAAAATAGAGACTAGCTAGCTTGTGAGGTGAGCAAGAAATAGAAGACATCTTACCCAAGTAAAGAAGATAATGCCAAACCAAAAAAATGAGGTCACGTCAAGGTGACTCTGCATAATGCAGGTTGCAGGGTGGTAGGTGAATTTTGTACTTTAATATTTAAAGATTTGTAGGGTGGGAGGTGTAAAAATTAAAAAGTGTGCAGGGTAGCAAATTTTTAGCCTCCATGATTTTTCCCCTCCGATGATACACATTAGCAAATTTGGATATACCGATTAGCTCAAACAAGTGCAATGTGTCGTAAAATGCTTCAAAATACAAATAGGCTAAAGGGCATGTGCTATTGGGTTTGATGCTATATATTATGAAATGCAATGACCTTTGACCTACTTATGAGCCATATAGCAAGGAATTGCATGGAACAGTAAAAATACAAAATTATAAATAGTGTTGGATTTATTAAAAGATCTCTATACATGCAAAAATTACAATTTTGAAATTCTTCCATTCTAGGGTGAATCTAGATACCAATATCACCAACTATTAATGTTTTAAGACCACCATGCACTGAGTCCCACTAATTTGGATTCCATCTTTTCAATTGGTTTTGGTTTTCAATAAATCAAGAAAAAGTTATGGAGCATGCACTCGAATGGGTGTGCGTAATTCTAGTACAACATTGAAGTCTCCTTAAATGATACCTAATGTTCTCAATTAGTTGTGTCCTTTGGTGGAGGAGAAGCTAACATAGTGTAATTCTGAATTATTACTAATAAGTTGCATATATATGCAGAACAAAATTTTGATGTTTTGGAATAAATTGCTATATCTTTGCTCTTCAGGATGCATGCTTCACATGCAACATAGCACTTGTAATGCTTTAATGATCTCATTTTATATATTTATTCCTTATGTTTTTGGTTTTAGGTTCAATTTTGGAATGCGTACTACAACTTGAAGACCATTTTTGAAGAATTCCGTTGAGCAATGCATAAGTTATGGGTCAAGAAAGATAACAATATACAAAAAATGCCCTGAACCTCACCAAAATCAGCTACACCCAAGCAAACCTTGACCATTTTAATATATTTATTTTAGTTTTAAAAGGCAATGGATCAACAATTGGAGTAAAAAAGATAAGAGTGCAAACAAATGAGACATATGTTTGCCAAGAAATTAATTTATTTTCCTTAATATTATAGAAACAACTGTAACTTTTTTCAAAACTTTATGTACTATATGTTTAAAAAATAATATATTAATGATCTCTTTACCTTCTTGAATGTATCTTTGTAGGATGATTCTATTCAAAGGGAATAGCAAGTAAAGATTTTACATAAGCACTCAAAAGACATAGTTAAATTAAGGACAATAACTAGTTTGGATCCTACATTTAAACTTCATACTATATTAATAGTACTTGGTTATGCAACAATATGAGTTGATGCTACAATCATTAAAGATGCTTGTACATTTAAAGAAAATGAAAGGAGTAAGACACTGAGTCAAGCCATAAGCTTGAATGTTGCTAGGAAAACTCTCCATGTAACATCTTCATAAATGGAAAGTGATAAGGAGAGAAGTTTAAGGTGAGGGAGATGATGATCATCTACAGTCCTGATAATATAAAATGTATTCTTTATATTTCAATAATGTTTTTTTATCAAATAATTTTTTTTCATTTTTTAAGATTCTTTAAGAACCAAGTGTAATGTGAGTATGCTTAAATGTTTTGATGAATTCTTCACACTATGTAATGTGAATATTGGTATGCTTAACAATTTTTATAAATCTTTCACACTTAGAAAATGAATTTCATTGATGGATACCAATACTTCAATGTAGCATTTTAGCCCATTTAGAAGATTCCCACTTTAATGTCATTTTTTGATATTTTTAGAAGCTAGTAGAAGGTAACTTTAATGAGACTTTCTATCCATTAATACGAATCATTTAAATTAAAATTTTAATGTCACTTTTTGACATTTACAACATAAATACATAAGAAATAGTACCTTCATATCAAAAAATTTCCATTAAAAGCTCTTAAATGACACTTTTATGTTGTCAATGACATAAGAAATGTCAATTGTAGTTTCATGTTTTCCATAGTAAGATCCATGGAGACATCCCATATGTGACATGCTCATCACCATTATCTTTTGGCCATATGTGAGCTTGTATTGTCTATTTTAAGATCTTTCCTTGAAGATATTGAATATATCTCACGTTCATATGTCTCCATAATGTTTTCCCCATGTTATTGAATGTATGCATGGCATCAAAATATGTGCAACCTTTAAAGATATCCAATATGGCAAGATATAGAAAATGGATATCTTATGTTTCGCACAAGGGTTGGAAAAAGTGGAAAATTATCCAACCCTTTGAAGATATTTCCTTGAAGCCCTTGAATATATCTCATCATTCATATGTCTCCATAATGGTTTCCCTATGTTATTGAAAATATGCATGGCATCTAAAAGATGTGCAACCTTTAAAGATATCCAATATGGCAAGCTATAAAAAATAGGTATCTTAGGTTTCACGCAAGGGTAACTGAAAAAAGTGGCAAAATTCATGATGAAGTCCCATGAACAATTAAAATCCTTTGTATTACTCATACAAAAGGAAAGAGGGGGGGGGTAACCCTTATTTTTACTCATCTGTTGGTATTCCATGTCATGACACAATGTGTCCATTTTGTGTATGTGACCATAAATTAACATTATCACCCTAAGGGATTGTGAGGCAGCCTCTATAATTTGCACTAGCCAATTTTTTTTTTCTTGAATGTAGAAAAGAATGAGTCAGAATGATACTAATGCATATCACCTAGTTTAGGTGAAGAGCCAAATAAGACCTAAAGCCTTGGAGCAATTCAAAGTCTCTTCACTTAGCTTAGGTGAAGAGGCAAAGAAGACTACTCAAACCCTTGGAACAATTCAAGGAGCTAAAGGTTACCCTCGAATTGAGGCGATCAATGCTAAAGTCCACCTATCACATATGAGGCTTTTAAAAAGTTGATCAAATGTTGGACAACTAAGTAACCATACCTATGGTGAAAATTGCATTGGTGGATGATGGAATACCAAAAAATTGAATCTCAATAAAAATTCAAACTGTGATAGTTAAATGTATAGTTTATCATGCATTTGGGGGAATTGATGAACAAGTTAAAACTAAAGCAGAGCCTTTAAGTTCATATAGTAGATGGAATGTTGAGAGGTGCACGCATAAATATAGATGAAGTGTATTATTTGATAAGTCTGATTGCTCTTACTATGGAAGAGAATGATTGTATCCAAATAAACAGCAACAAGGTGGCCATACTGACCAATCCTTGAAAAAAATAGAGGAAATTAAATACCAAGGGACCTTAAGATATAGGACAAGTTTCCCCATGTCATCAAAACTAGGCTAATGGAGGTGAATATCACTATGGAAGAGAAACCAAGTTGAAGGACACACAAAAGTCCAAAAAAAGGATGTTTTGTGCAAATTCAATAGTAGATTGAAGAGTATGCAAGAGAAACCTTGTGCTACAATGCACCCACTTAAAGAAATCAAGGAAATAATACAAGACCTTTTTCAATGAATTGGATTTGGGGACTAGCAATCCCACAATGTTTAAGTTAATTAAAAGTTACCCATCAAGTTTCTATACCACTTTCAAGCACTATGACAACCAAGGAAATAATACCCAACCTAGTTTGTGAATTGTGTTTGGAGACAAACTAGCAGTCCCACAATGTTTAAGTCAATCAAAAAGTTATCCATCAAATTCCTATACCAAATTCGAGTGCAGCTTTGTGACTATTGAGATGTGTTCACTTGGGATTATACCCACCTAATGTGCATCTAGAAATATACTAGCATGTGATACCGGGGGGTTTTCATTTTCTGAGCAAAAACCCCGAGCGACGAGCGGACAAAAGGTGGGAGGGGTTAAAATATATAGGCTTAAGTTATTTTTGGGAAGCACAAAATTCCAAATTATTTCAAGGAATATGTAAGTAAATATGAAATATTGATGAACAGAGATAGTTATAAATATACCTTTATATAATATACATATATAATATCCAAATGGTGACTTATTTTATGACTTTCAAATATCCTTTCTTTTCCTTTCACCATTGGTTGGATCATAAAATTTTGAGCAAATATCCTCTTTACAGGTCCTCAAGATGAGCTAAGAAAAATATATAATGTCTTTTTAATAGACCCTCTAAGTGTATTCTGCTAGAGGAATATGGTTTGAAGAGCTTGCCCCAACACTATTCCACCAACGGAATATCCTTGGAGAGCCTACAAAGAATGGGTCATAACTTTTGCTCCTTAGCTTAGATTGAGGAGCTCTAAAAAGGAAAAATATTCAAAATTTCATTGTCTATGCAATGGTAGGCTTAAAATTATAATTTTAATAGGTATAGAAGAGATAAATTGGAAATTTCAAGATGTATATGAGAGTTACAACTTTTTCCTAATTCATATTATGGTAGAAAGGAGTTCAGTAGGAACCACATTTCCTTAAAAGTACTTAGGTTTGGAGAATTGGGAATATTTTGAAAATACCTCCCTTGCCTTCCCATATTTGATCATGTAGTAGAGATTAATTTTGATCGATAATAATGACTTCAATTATGAGATTTTCAATATTCTTTTCCTACTCATCCAAGGAATATGGTATACATTGTTATGTGAGAGCTTCTCAATACTTCAAATATGGGATTGCTAAAGCTAAGGGAAACCCTTTTAAATCAATTGAATTACCATAATCCTCAAAAGAGAGTATGGTAGGGAGGGACTTATAGGAGTTTCTAAAGTGTTCACTATTTGTTCATATATAGATGATGTTCTCTAAAATGAGGGTTACAATGATAAATAAGTTAGTATATGGTTCCATAAATGAGAAATTAAGAAAGAATTGTATATTCCTTTGAGAAATATACTAGCATGGTTGGTGCCAAACATTATTGCTTGGACTTTTCTACTCGTAGGTTTTTGCCCGAAAAATGTGCACATCCCGTGATATCGATAGTACCAATATACTAGCATGTCTTCACTTGGGATTATACCCAGCTAGCGTGCATCTAGAAATATCCTAGCACGTGATACCGATAGTACCAAACACAAAATAATCTAACAAAAACATTACTACATGGTCCAAATCATGCCAAGAATGAAAAGAATAAATTGAAACTATTGCTCTCAATAAGAGGTACCTACGCAATTCAAGTGACTAGTTGTTTCCAAACATGGTAGTGCCAAAGGAAAATAGGAAGCTCCAAGTCTACTTAGACTTCCAAAGTTCCCCATAACCTTCACTATGAATATACCAGATTAGTGAAAGGGATGAGATTTTCTCATTTATGGATTGTTACAATGGCTTTATCCAAGTTTCCATTGTAAATGACAATCAACAAAACTTTGCTTTCATTATAAAATGGGGTGCCTATGTGTGCCAAGTTATGTTGTTTGAGCTGAATTATGTGACTCCAACATCTCAAAAGATTATGGTGTAGATTTGTGATGACTTTTGTGTATATACCACTAAAGTAGCCCATTAGCATGTTGGAAAAAATGTTTCAAAGGTTACAAGAAAATTGCTAAACCTTATTAAGTGTTCTTTTTAGTAGAGGGTTGGTTTTTTTAACCTCCTGATGGGCGACTTGGTCGAGGACATGCCCAAGGGCGCAAGTCGCACACCCTCTTTACATGGCCTTGCCATGGGTAGCAACATGAGGGCAGAGCTTAGTGACCAGCTCGACAGCAAAAAAGAGTCCCACACCTCAAGTGGAGCCTTCTGAGGGGGCCTCGACTAGGGTAGACTAAAAGAAGCTTGGCAAGGGTGTCACAAGATCAAGCCCGACGGTGTGATGAGGTGAGCACAGGTCCTACTCCACCTCCCACATCTTAAGGGAAGCATGTAGTGAGAGCCCCCTCAGGACGTCCCCAGACTCCGTAGGAGGAGATATTTGACCTCCCAATAAACCTGCCCAAGATAATGGCCAAGAGTACTCGTGCGGCTACCCAAAGTCAGGACATAAGAGAGGCCGTTTCCCCTACCCATGCCCCCCCCCCCCACCCCTCCCCAACCCCAACTCCCCCCCCACAACCACAACCTCCCTCTATTCCCTTTCCCAAGTCTACCCCCCCCCTCCCTCGGATGCCACCATGGTGCCTTAGGTGATCACCCTCAGCACCCTTCCTCCGCCCACTTCATCTCCACCCCCCCTTGGCCCCATCCCCCTCCATTGCGATAGTCTTACATGCGCCCTCCTCCCTTCTAACCTCCATAGAGACCCAGCACCCCTCGTTTGCTACAGCCACCTTACTTGGGCACATCTTTAGCTTCTTCCTCTCAATCCAAGCTTGGCCCTTTTCTGGCATAGGAAACAGCTCCCATGGAATTAACAGAGGTAGATTTCCTTTTTTTGCAACTTCCAAGCCCAAAGCCTCCTCCAAGATAGCCCCTCCTGAGGGAGTTCTGGAGGCTTGTGTGGGGGTTAAAGATCATTGTGCCTTTACCCCGGTTATGTACAATACTCAAACACATATATAAATGAATGAAAAAGAAGATTAGGGTGGTTCTGCACCCACCAAAACTTGTGTGGCTCTCTGTCTCTCTCTCTCCTTCTTCCGTTCTTGCTTCCGTTGAGAGCACTCTCAACTGGTATCAGAGCCCGGGTGATCTAGCTGAGCGTGCGTGAATGCTTGAAGCTCAGCAGCTCTGTGGGAGGAAGGAGAAGCTTTGTGGGAAGCTTTGTGGGTGACTTTACTTGCATCCGAGTGTGCAGAGACCTTGGAGGAACCTTTGGAAAAGTCACTTTGGCTTTACAAAGTGGTTTTGAGAGCCTGTTAAGTGGTTTGAAAGAAAAAGTCGTTTTTTGAGCTTTTCCCTGTTCCGTTCGATGACAGAGACTCCATATTGACTTGTAGAGGCAACTATTGCTTGCTTTTGGTGTCCACTTCACTTCAGGAGCTTGGAAACACCTTCATTCTTGAATCTGGGATCATTTCATTGGATTTCTGACTCACTGTGTCAATTCCTGCGTTTTTTGCCCGGGTGTTGGAACTCAAGTTTGGAGCAACCATTTGCAGATCTGTCAGTTCTAGTGGACTCAGGAGGTCCTAAAACTTCTATGTTGCTCATCATTCGCACTCCGGTGGAGTTTACGAACAGCTTTGTTTCCAAAAACGTTTTTCAGTCCGTGTGTTGGACCCAGTGATTGAGACCACGGTTTCTAAAACCGTCTATCCCATTGCGTTCCGGACGCCCAAAAACCCCTACCTATCAGTTCTTGCGTGATTCGGTAGAGGATTTTCAAAGTTATAGATCTCTGTGTATTCGATTTCGTCTCTCTATTATGCATTTTTCATTCTAAGGTTTTGAAACCTTATATTTATGCCACATGGCAGTGGATAAGTATTGACTCCCATTTCTCACTCATCGGTTGGGATTTTGGAGTTCTGGCAGAAGAGAGATATTTGCAGCTTTTCTTGCTGAGTCCGATTATGCAATGGCGCCCATGTTTTGAGGCATCTCAGGTTCTATTTTCAGTAGCGCTCATTACCGTGGGACTATGATTTCTTGAGCATACCTTATGCAGATCACTCTGGTTGCAGTTTGAGCGTGCTCATTCGTGGTGTGCATTGGGTTGCAGTGGATGATTTATAGGCCATTTGGATGCATTGCAGTCCTTATTGGATGCGCTGATAGGCCCAAATTGCCTTGTGGGATGCTATTTTTTATGGACGCTTTGCACATGGATGCTATTTTATGCTGAGGGACAGCTTTGACACATTGCTGGTGATGCACTGATAGTGCTATGCTCTCTTGGATGAGATATTATTGATGCATATGCCAGTGGACGGTGTTTATGCTTGAGTCATTTGGCACTTATTGGCATTTTCTTTTGGGCCAGATTTGCTCATATGGATGCATAGTATATGCACATGAGTCAGATGCATCTTTTGATGCTTTGAGCTTTGAGTTTTGGTGACATTTCACTCTATTGTGGCATACACATTTGGGTGCACCTGGTATTTGGTGTGATTCTCTCTTGCAGGCACTAGCATTTAGGATTTTGTTTCATTTGCATCATGGCATCCTCTTCCATGTCTGAAAAGGAGTTTTTCAACATTAAAAAGTTTAATGGGACAAACTTTTCTTTGTGGAAAGAACAAATAAGGGATGTGCTTATTCAAAAGAAGCAGTTTAAACCCTTGGCAGGGATTGAAGCTAAGCCTGCAAATATGTCTGAGGATGATTGGAATGAGTTGGATGCATTAGCAAAGTCTACTATTAGACTTCATCTTGCAGAGTCAGTTTATTTCACAGTAGTAAATGAGCTGACTACAGAAGATTTGTGGAAGAAACTGTGTGCCACTTATGAGAAGGAAACTGCCTCCAATAAAGTTTACCTCATGAAGAGGTTGTTTGAGCTGCAGATGAAGGAAGGGGTCTCCATTGCTTCTCATTTGAATGAATTCAATATTATTTTCAGCCAGCTTCAGGCTCAGAAAATGAATTTTGATGCGGAGACTAAGGCAATATTTCTCTTATGTTCATTGCCATCCTCATGGGATACCTTCCGTATAGCTGTCAGTAACTCTGCACCTGGTGGAGTACTGAAATTTGATGATGTTGTAGATAGCTTGTTGGCCGAGGAGATTAGACGGAAGTCTATGGATGGCAACAAGCAGGATGCAGCCTTAAATGTGCAAAGGGGCAGATCACAGTTCAGGGGGAAGTCCCAAGAAAGAGGGAAGTCTCGTAGCAAATCCAGGGCACTGAACATTGAGTGTTACCATTGTGGCAAGAAGGGCCATATGAAAAAGGATTGCTACAAGCTGAAAAGAGAGCAAAAGTATAAGAAAAAGAATGCAAATTGGGGTGCAAATCAAAAGGAAGAGAGTCCAAGGGAGGACAAAGGAAAAGTGAAGATCGAGGAGATCAATGCAGTCACACATGATAGTGACAATGACGTTCTCTTCATGTCTAGTTTATCTACAGAGTTGCTTGCCACTTCAGATGATGCATATTCCCAGGATTGGATTTTGGATCTGGTGCTTCATTCCATGTTACTCCCCATAGGGAATGGTTCTCCACTTATGACAGTGGAAAGACAGGTTGTGTGCATCTTGGAAATGACTATGCATGTGACATAGTGGGAGCAGGTGACATAAAGTTTTCTTTTGCAAATGGGTCTGCATTTGTTTTGAAACATGTGAGACATGTGCCTAAGCTGACCAAGAGTCTTATTTCAGTGGGTCAGCTAGATGATGCTGGTTTTCACACCACTTTTGGCTTTCAGAGTTGGAAAATTCAAAAGGGCTCTATGCTTTTGGCCAGGGGTGCCAAGTGTGGGACTTTGTATCCCTTACATGTATCAGGGGTATTTGATCATGTTGTTGCAATAACCGAGCAGCCAAGCACTTCTTTGTGGCATTGCAGGTTGGGGCACATGAGCTAGAATGGAATGAAACTCTTATGCCGTTTGGGTTATGTACCGCATTTGAGTTTCTCTGATTTTGAATTTTGTGAACACTGTCTCTATGGGAAGCAAACTAAATCAGCCCATAAAAGAAGGGGAAAGAAAGAGTTTGAAATGCTTGATTTGGTGCATTCAGACGTATGTGTTCCCATGCCTACACGGTCATTAGGCGGGGCTGAATACTATGTGACATTCATTGATGATGCAACTAGGAAAGTGTGGGCTTATGCTATAGCTCGGAAGAGTGATGTGTTCCAAGTATTTCAGAAATGGCTGGCCTTGGTTGAGAATCAGTCAGGTAGAACGCTTAAATGCCTACGGACTGACAATGGTGGAGAGTATCTCTCTCATGACTTTCAACATTTCTGTGATACACGTGGGATTAAGAGGGAGCTCACATCCCCTCGTACTCCAGAACAAAATCCAGTTGCAGAAAAGATGAATCGTACCATTCAAGAAAGGTTGCAATGCATGCTTTCCAATGCAAGTCTTTCTGGTGGTTTTTGGGCTGAGGCAATGAAGACTGCAGTGCATGTGGTCAATAGATCACCTAGTAAGAGTTTGGATGGTGGTATTCCTGAAGAGGCATGGAGTGGCAAGAAGCCCTCTTACTCTCATTTGTGTATATTTGGGTGTGAGGCATATGCACATGTGCCAAAAGAGCTTCGAAAGAAGCTAGATCCTAAGTCTAGGAAATGCATCTTTCTGGGTTATGGTGAAAGTGGAGAGATGGGCTATCGTCTCTGGGATCCAGAAGCAAAGAAGATCATACGCAGCCATGATGTGGTCTTCAATGAGAAGAAGATGCATAAGGCACCCATGAGGGATGTGGAAATGAGGAGAATCACTTTCCAGGATGTGAATCCACCTGCATATGTTGATAGACAACAAGCTGTCCATGCACCAAATGTGCAAGAAATGGTACCACCAAGTACTCCCACAGGTATACAATCAAGGGTAGATGATGGATCATCTATTGGTGGAAATGATGAGCCAAATGTGGCTGATATGCAGGTGGGACAGCAAGCTGAAATGCCCTTGAGAAGATCATCTAGACTATTGCTCCCTCACTTTCTTTCTTTCACTTTCCTTCCAAAACAATGGCTGCCTACTACGTGACTTCATTTATTTGATGGTGTTGATCATTCCTTGATAGTGCTTCGCCTAGAGCCAACCCCATCATGGGATCCCGCAGAAGGCGATGCAGATCTCAAATGCCCTTTTGCATGAGGAGATGCAACAAGCCATTTAGTAGCAATCAACTTTTCTCCCTTGAGACAGATGGGCCAACTGGACAGTGGCTGCAGACAAATACGAGAGCTTTCTCCTTGACCTCCAAGCTAAAGAGATGTATAGTTTCCTTACCACTCTTGTAGGGTGTGGTAGGTCCAATAGGGGCACATGATGATTAGGCAGTTTTTCCAGATTAACGGCCCTCGATCTACTGGGACCCCACTTTAACAATGATGGAATGAAAGAGACTAGATTCATTTGGACCTACAAGAGATATTGGCAATGACCACGACCTTCTATAGCCAATTGTTCTAGTACAAGGAGGAGAGCCCTTTGGTCCTCTCAATCTAGGAGTCCACGTGGGCACACTGTCCTCCTGTAGTCTCTCATGGCATGAGCAGATAGTTGGATTCCCCATTCATGGATAAGACCTCAAGGCTCTGCCACGACAAAAGTGCCTAGGAGAGGATGGCTTGACCTCGGCCTTCTTCAAGTACTTTTAAAAGTGCATGCTTGTTCCCATGTGGTTGCCCTTTTAGGAGATCTTTGATTCCAGATTGCTCCCTTAAGTCTCTCTGCCAGATTTGCTTAATCCTAAAAGGGGGAGACCACACTGACTTCCACAAATGGCGTTCGCTCACACTTATGGATACCGCTTACAAGATCTTAGCCAAGGTCTTGGGATTGCGCGTGTGCCCACATCTTACCAACATCATCCATGACACACAAATCACAGCATCCTCTACAACATCTTCACTACACAGTGAATTAGGCACGGGAGGAGTCACGATCTATCGCATTCCTTCTCTTGAATTTCAAGAAGACTTCTGTACATCGGAAGTGCCAATCAAATGCTTATCAAGGGCCACACAAGGTAGGGCTTTTCCCTGTCCTACACAGTACGCCAAGACTACCCTCTAGCACCTTACCTTTTTCTTTTCGACACAAAGGATCTAGACTACTTATTGAGACCTCATACGATTGGTCTCACTAGGATGCACTTGCCGATTCGACAAGAGGACAAGCTTTTAGAGTGAACTCTGAGGAAGTCCAAGGTGCCCTTGTGATATGCAGGGCAAAGATCAACTAGCCTAAATCAGTTGGCTTCCTTACAACCACTCAAGAGGCTAAAGAGATCTTGGAGTAGGGAGCCACTTGACATCTGCTAGATTCCAGGGGGCCAAACAATGAAGTACTAAGCATGCCAAGTAGGATTTGATATTTCACCAGAGCAACAGATCATCCCTATGCTAAAGAGTGTGACGCAAGCTCTTGTATTGGAGCTCGTCCAAACACACTTTAGCATGTACATAGTCTCATGCTGGTGTTTTAACAAGGGAAGCATGAGACAACTCAAGGGCCTATTGCACAATTTCTTATGGGCAGCACAAGGAACACTAGCACCAAGGTTGCCTAGCAAACAACGATTCTATCCTAGCTATCCTAGCAAAGAGAGGTCTGGGCATCATAAATCCAGAGATGCAAAGCAAAGCCCTTTAGGCACGTTGGTAGTGCGTGGACTCACTCCAAACTCACAGCCTTGGAAGCTCTTGCTTCAACATGGGCTTCCGAGAAACACAATTGACCAACAACATTAGTGAATCTTATTGATGTTGAAAACAAATCCTTCATGAATAATATAACATGCTAGCCAACCAAAGGTTGTGGAGTTCATTCTCAAGAGTACAATGGTCTACTCAAGCCTCTAAAAGTCCACCTTGGACTCTGAAGAGTGAGGCCCAAATGGATATATACACCTTCATAAGATTAGAATATATCCAACCTTATAAATATATATATATATATATATATCCACTCAAAACACAACAAAGTGCGGTTTCAATCTCACGACAATCACTCATAAGGTTGAAAACCATAAACTCCATCACGCATAGCCTATGGCATCCCCATTGACGTCATCAACACCCAACAATGGGTGTAGACCATAGTATAAAAATATGCTCACATACAATTTTTTATGAAACACTCGCAAGAACAAAGGAAAGAAGGGAGTTTGTAAGCAACCTCAAACAAAATTATGATTAAATGAGAAAAATAAAAAATAAAGATAACTTAGACAAACTATACTAAGCTTTGAAATCCGAACCCAAACAACAAAAACTTCAACAACAAGAAGGAAGAAATAAAGCACAAATAAGAAAAAGAAATGTGTGTGTGTGTGTGTGTGTGTGTGAGAGAGAGAGAGAGAGAATTCAATTAGGTTAAATATTAACCACAACACATCCACCCAAAAACAAACACAACGCGCGCACACACACAACAAGAACAAATGGTGTCACGCATGGGCGCAAAGGTAAACAAATGAAACACCAACTCAAACACAAGGAGCAATTATTATCATTATTTTGCAATTAGCTTATTTATTTATTTATAAATGCTCTCTTACTTGTGCAAATGTCAATGTCCTAACATGACTAATTTTAAACTGAAATTCATAAGTGAAAAGGTAGAAAGTTGCTAAGAAAAGTGTCTTGAACCCTCCCCCCTGCCCGCCGCCCCCCCCCCCCCCCCCGATCTAGCCCTGAAACACATCAACCTGGTCCATAAGAAGGCTAGCTCCACAAGATGTGCCGACCCCTCACTTGTTGGCCAGACCAGATGGCTGACCCTTCCTGTTTTTCCACCGAGCTGTAGGTGTCCTTTCATGGCCCCTAGTCAAGTCTCCAATAACACCCACAATTCCTGCTCCTATTAGTACATCCCCTTCAAAAAGACCTCCACGAGCCTACATCTAATTATGAAATGCCAGGTCCATCAAAATCTGCTCCCTACATCCACGAGCCACTGAACCTGATCAGGACACAGGCTGATGAAATCACTCTAAAAGTTTGTCGAAAAAGAGGTCTATTCTGACATCTCCTCCCAAGCCACTGGACAGCCCATAACGCCTGCAAGAAATCCTCTCCTGAAAATCTGACAAGCTGGCATCCAAATCTCCAGCCCAGTCGAAAGCACAATACCCACGTGATGTTGTACTGCCATCCGGAGTTGCATACCAATCAAAACCTCAACAATGATTGCATATCGCCAGCCACCTCCATCTTGGGAGTCACCAACTGCTGATTTCTTCAATGGCCAAGCCATCCTTGAACAAACACACATACAACCAGCTGTCCCCGTCATAAGCTAGTGAAAAATAGCACCCCCCCTTGATCAATGAGCCTGTGCAGAGAGATCCCAATCACTCCGGATAGATCCCCAGAATCCATCTAGAATCCTGAACTTGCATCCAACTGTCTCCAAATCAAAGCTTCTACAGAGCTCCACCAAAAGAATTAACCTAGAGTCATGCGAGGTCACTGCAGCAGGCTCCCCAGTCTCCAACATGAAGTCCTCAACTGGATCAGCCGCATAAGCCTACAGTGTCATGCAACTGGGCACCAATGGAATGTGCCTCCCGAACACAGTCTTTGTAAACAATTCAGTTTCCTTGAAGACCTCCCCACCAAGCTCCACAGCCATATCGCAACAGGAACCAAATGCCTCTCCAGCGAAGCCTCAAGCCTCCCCTTCTACCTATCCAGAGGATCTTCACCCTCCACTCTAGAATTCAAGAAACCTGAACAAACAATGTGCCCAAAGCAATCTATTGGATTCAACAACAATTGAAAAGAGAAGACTGACCCTAAATTTACCTCCCCACCTTTGTGAAAGTCCACCAACTCTCGTGGGATCATGGCCTCTGTTGGTGCTTTGGTCCTAATGTTCCCTACCGTGGTATTGTGATAACCACTATGTACTACTTTACCTTCAGCCTATGGCACAAGCAATACAGAAATACTATCTTCTTTAATTTAGTCATGGTCTATTCTTCTTCTAGGTGTTTCTGATGCATGTTTTGTGGACAACAATGTTCAGAGCTTGCTAATAAAGTCCATTCGTGCTTTGCCAAATGAACTAAGCATAACAGACTTTCCTTGTTTTCCACCCAAAATATGGGTGCATTGGTAGCACTGCCAAGATCTCAGCAAATTCCAACTTGCGTGAGTTGTTCACACCTTAGTCCCAGGCAGTAGCTTCTGCATCTACACTGCAAGAAGACTTCTTTCCCTCTCCTCTCCTCATCATAGTCATGCTTGAGTGGAAATTTATTCATACTTGTGGTGCCTACACATCCTAGAGTGGACATAGAAATATCAATGAACATATTAGTCCACCTTTTGAGGCATAGGAGCCTCAAGGAAGCTTGGCTGCCTGAAGTAAATGCAAGGTAGATGAGGCTGTTTTACATTCTTTCATCATAGTACAATTACCCCATCGTGCAGCCTGTACCAGTAGATATAGCAAGTGGTGATAAGAGTTGCAACTTTTGGGTCTCTGAGGAAACAACCCTGAGTGATGGAGAGACCTTGGAGGCATGGAGAAAGAGACCTAGAGAGGCTAAGAACATAAGCATTACAATGTAAAGGCAGCATGCACAGGTTTAGAAAAATTGGAAGTGTCGATTATGCAATCTATGAAATGCATTGACCTGCTTTTCTTTACAACTTACCACAACAATTTTCTACCTCCCCTCCAAATCACCCCCGCCCCCTAAAAAAGGGGATTTTTTGGAATCTTTCAAAAACAAAAATTTTTAAAAATCAAGAAGCTCCTTGTGGATGAAAGGTGTCCCAAAAAGCGCGTTACAATCTTTTATATACACCTATGATCACCCTCAAGGGAAAGTTGCTTGAACTTTATGAAAGACACCGGCAACATAGAGTGAATCTCAACATCGATTGAGTGCATCAAGATGAAATCTGGTTTTTTTTTTTTTGCAAAGAAAAGACGAAATCTGTTAATAGTACACTTGTGGAGTCTACCAAAATTTTCATGAAAGGACTTGCTGTTTGAATGATCAAGATGGACATGTGAATCACGCTCAGGAACCATTGAAAAGAAATGGTGAAAGCATTTCACGGTCTAACCTCTTCATACACAACTTTTAGCTTTAGAAGAGTAGATGGAACAATAGCGACATGGACAGCCTTTTGCTCTTCTTCACTCTGCATAGTGCTGCATCTGAAAGCAGAGAAATTGTCGTCCAGTTTCTCTTTCACAATTCCTTCATCTATTTGCTTTAGCATGTACTTGCATTTCTTTACAAGAACGCTTGACCATGAAATGCACCCTCTCATGCCTGAAAATAGGAGGTCAAAGAACTCATGAAACATGAAAAGAAATACGCTCTAGCCTCTTCATACACAAGTTGTAGCTTTAGACGTGTGAATGGGAAGATGTCCACATGGACAGCCTTTTGCTCTTCTTCATTCTTCTTAGTAGAAGTGCTGCATAGAAACCAGACAAACTCTCTTCCAGTTTCTCTTTCAGTATACCTTCATCTATTTGCTTTAGCATGTTACTGCACTTCTTTATGGAATCAACGCTCTCATGCTGAAAATAGAAGGTCAGAGCAGTTGACTTGTCCAGACTGGTTAAGATCTAGGTAACTTTTTATCATTTCCGCCCTTATATTCTCTATTTCTCATGCAACCATAACTTTTTCCAACACTCTTCCTTTCTCATATCCCAGTTAAAACTTTGCTGCTGCTTGGGAAAAGATCATAAAAATTCAAAATAATTTGAAGCAAAACATCTACAAGAAGTGGTGACATTTGCAAACAAAAGAATTTCCAACCCAAAATTCCGAACAGTGCAGGATACAGTGCATACGATCAAATAGTCGAGTAGCGGTTGTCATCCATCCGCCCTATACAATAAGGGTTCTCGCTAAAGTTGTCCGCAGGAAAACTAGCAGAGAACGGACCAACTTGGAAAACGAGATCGCTGCCGCTCACAGATATGGAGTCAATATTCCACCACATGAACAGTATATGCACGGATATCCCACTGAGGTTCCGGAGCCGATCGTAAGAGATGATGCCGCCAATTCGGGGCGAATACCTGACCTGGTAGCTGTCGGAGATGGTGAACTTACACGATCCTTGAAGGTGCAAGCTGAAGTGTCCATTGTCATCGAGGGAGTAATCTTGTCCGGAATCTTGGACGGTGCTGGGAAGGAGACCTTCAGGAAAGCCATAACTCTGGAGAACCTCGTAAGCAGAGGGCTGGGGAGCGAAGGAAGCAGAGGAAAGAAGGGTGAATGTGAAGAAAAAGAGGAAGAAGAGGATGGGAGACTGCATTGTTAGGGATTTGGGAGGAAGGACAAGTCGGTGAACTGAAGGTTGTTTGCTGTGTGCTCCTGTGCTTTGTTAAGACAGCCCACAGAAGAAGAATATCCTTTCCTTTGCACAGAATAAGCCAGGTCTTCTAGTATCTGAGTCACGGGTTCATAGGCCTCCAGGCCTCGTGTGTGCGTGTGTGTGAGTGTGTTTATTTTCACTATAAAAACAGTATGTGTGTGTGTGTGTGTTTAGTTGGGCCCATAACTCAATCGCCTTGTGAGTGTTGTGAGGAGGTTTATAGTGGTGGGGCAGCAGGAGGGCAGGAAAATGTCATAAGATTATTAAACAGCCTAGCAAGTCCAATTTGATATAGCAAGGCAGTGATTGACTTTCATCTTCGTCAACAATCGAACATGATTGAAATGCGCCAGTTTTCACAAAATGCTTACTCTACACATGTCCACTGCTTCGGGCTCCACAACGTTTCTATTTAAAAATGCATTGGCACAACTTCAAGACCTCAAACAGTTTCCAACGGACACCAACTCTCAATTTGGGGTAAAGTTTACACATTTGTTCTTGAGGATTGATTCGAATATGATCGAGGATTTAAAGCTTTTTTTTCTTTAGCATAGATTGGATGCTACTGGATCATAAAGAACATGGGACCAAGGCCCTTAATCAATTAATGAGGCTTTGTTAATTGTGCAACGTATTGAGTTTTCTAAAAATAAAAATCCTAGCAAGACACCAGTGCTCCCTTCATTACTAGCGATTCCATCTGCTCCCACACTGATGGATATAGATCATGTCCAAAATGCGCAAATATTTCAATGCAATTCATTTTGGCAAAACAGATCTCAATTTCAAACTGACCCAGCAAAATTTCCAAATCGAGATCCACAAGGAAGACCAAGATGTTTTCAATGCAACAAGTATGGACACGTACGTAAATATTTCCGGTTCTTGCAGCAAACATAGATGCAAAGCCCCTAAATTGACACATACTTTTGATTCCAACAATTTGATGTCGAAAAAGAGCACCGAGAGCCGTGAAGGAGGAATCGACTTCAGGACACCCAATGAATCCTCCAATCGCATTTGTGGTGGAAGCCATGTTCAGAAATAAAGCATTGCTAGTCCTCGACTGAGGAAGTTCTTTAACCTCTTCTTATCATCCTTTTCTCTTAGATGAAAAAATCCCCCTGTATTCTCTTCTACGATGAGCCATTTAACTTTTGGTGACAATCCGACCGAATCATAATTTGGTGCACTCCTAAAGATACAACTAGCAAATTCTCTATTTGAAATCCCGCCACAGTATTACCACAACAAATCTTTCCTTTGACCCTAGGATGTGGCTATCTGAATAAGGTGAAATTAAAATAAATGTCTCCAATTAATAAATTATGTTTAGGTCCCTTGGTTATATTGTAAGTTTACACACTCACATGTTGTTTCTTCAATAATTCAAGAAGATATCTTTTGATAAGTTGAAATCAAACAAATCCTTTTGAAATTTAGAAGTGCTTTCATAGGTCCAATTGCTACAACAACTACAACCCCTATTTTCCACGAAATTCCTATGAGATCATCTCAGCATACTATTTCAACACTTCAAAGAAGAAGATCCAATAAAGAGATTCACGTGCTGAGAGAACATCTGATAAGCATGCTACAGAACAAAATCATCGACATTCTAAAATTCCTTAGGCTTGTGAACCACATTTAGTTAAAAAGGAAGATGGTACTTATAGATTCTGTATAGACTACCATCCTCTCAACCAAGTAACTATTTCAAATGAGTATCGAGATTGGATGACATTCTGGATTCTCTGGCCCCTTCAAATTTTTTTACCACGTTGGATGTCAAATTGAGATATTGTGGCAAATTCTCATGACTAAAGATAGCTTCTCGAGCACCTTTTAGGCTATTTCAGTTCAATGTCATGCCCTTTGGGCTCAATAATGCACCAAGCACATTTCAACCTGTAATGAATTTCATAGTACATGATTTGATAATTTAAGGCAAGGTGTTAGTATACTTGGATGATGTCCTAATTCATACCTCTACTTGGCTAGGAACATAAAGTTGTTCTCTTGTAGGTGTTGCGGCTCTTTCAAAAGTATCATCTGACGCTTAACCCTCAAAAATGCAAATTGGCAGAGTCAAAGTTGAAGTATCTTGGATTCATAATTTCACATGAGGGAAATAGGCCAGATTCAAATGAAGTCAAAGCAATACGCAACTTTCCTATGCCAAAAAATTTCAAACAATTATAAAGGTTTATAGGAATGGCTAGTTTTAGTGGCAAATTCATTCCAAAGCTATCCCAATTCTTGGCACCACGTAGAAATTTAATGTAGAAGCATGTCCTGTGGTCGACACAATGTCAGAAGCTTTTGATGTTGTTCGTAATGTCCTCCAAGAGGATGCACTCCTTTGACACCCTGATTGAAACATGCCATTTTTGGTCCTTGGATGACAATGAGAATCCATGTCCAATCATCTACCTCAGCAGATAATGATTGACTTCACAAGAAAGCAGATATGCTGCAACAGAAATAGAATGCATGGCAGTGTTATGGGCAATTGCCAAATTACTTCCTTTAAATGTACATCCTTATGCCACAATAGAATTAGAATGCCAAATTACTTCCTTTAAATGTACATTGTTATGCCACAACAGAATTAGAATGCCTGGCAGTGGTATGGATAATTGCCAAATTACATCCTTATGTACATGGTATAGATTTCAAAGTACAAACCAATCATGCCGCACATACCGATTTGTTGAAAAATAAGAGTCTTAATGGGAGATTAGCCAAGTTGGTCATGTTTTTACAAGATTACCACATCAAATTTTCTTATTGAGCGGGCTGGTTGAATGAGATTGCCGATGCAATTTCATGATCCCATGTGGTGGCAGCACAAAATATAGAGACTGCTAGTGTAGCCTCTCGAATGCCATTGCCATTCAATTAGCATCATCATTAGCTACCTACAGTAGAAGGCTTGAAAACCATATAGACACTATGCCCAAAGATTCAATTGGTACATCAAAAATTACAATTTGCAAAACCAACTCTCTATTTCTAGGAAATTGATTGGTTGATCTGTTATCACAAACTGACACTCCAACCAAGAATTTATTCGCTTGCAGTTTGTCTTTGGTGGTCATTTAGGATTTCTAAAAGTCCCACCAAAGATTCTATCGGCCAAAACTTAAGGAGAGTCTTCATGTCTACCTTCAATCGTGCCCAACATGCCAATCTTTCAAAATGCCCACAACGAAACCCTCTAGGGATATGACATCTATATATGTTTCTAGACCATTTCAATTGGCTGCCTGCATAATGGGTCCTCCCCCACATCGTCTGATGGAAATAAATATATCATAGTTCTGACTAACTATCTCACTCGGTGGATGATAGAAAAACCCCTCAAGACCTCACCATCTAGAGGAGTGGTGCAATTCTTGTTAGATAATCTGATCCTTCCTCATGGTTGTCCAAAACAAATCCTCTTAGATCAAGGCAAAAGCTTCAAGTCGGAAGCCATTCGCACCTTGGCAGATCAATTAGATATGCAACAATAGTTTTCAAGTTCTTATCAACCTGATTCTAATGACCTTATAGAACATTTGAACCATATCATCAAGCTAATATTGTGCATGTATGTTGACCCTTCTCATTCAAATCAGGATGCTCACTCCCCTGTGTTATTGTAGCTTATAATATAGCAATTGAAGAGTCCACATGCATCAGTCCCTTTGAATCTCTATATGGGAGACCTCCAAAGTTCCCACCAGAAGTTGGCATGATAGATAAAAATGACATCAAACATAGAGAAGCATGACAATGGGGTGGTTATTTGCAGGATTCTCTTTCCTTTCTAAAATAGAATGCTGCCAAACATCTGCATTGCACACAAGGGCATCAAATATTTCTCTATAATCGCAAACATATAACTCAGTAGTCTTCTCAAGTGGCAATCTGGTGATGGTTTATTATCTAATCAGAAAGAAGGGATTAGCTAAAAATTTCCTTGCAAAGTGGGTAGGTCCATACCAAGTTCTCAAACTAGTCAGACCAGCAAGTTATGAAATATTGCACTGCAACCAGGGACCAATACAATAGCCCACATCTTGTGCATCAAAAAAAAATTTGCACACGCTCTTCATTCCAATGGGGGGAAGACGTGACGATCACGCCAGCTCACCACGTCCATGTAAGCTAGGAATTCTTGTTGATTGCTTGCCCTATGTGCCTTCGATCTTCTTGGAGTTGCCATGGAAACTGTCGTGCATGGAACTGTTGCCAACCGTTGATCATGATCAATAAAAGGTAGCATAATGCATGCTTCTAGGTGGTTAATTTGATGGAGCTCTTGGTCTATTCACTCTGTCATTCGCATCTCTTCTATCAGTTACGCTATCTCTCTAGTCACGCGCTTCCTCTCTCCTAAGTGATCATTATGATATGCCTCAAAGGCTTTGAACTAGTGGATTGGGCATTTGTTTCCTAATGCTCAAGTCATGAGTTTGAGTCTTAGAGGCATGGGGGTTGGTGCCCTAGCCTGATGGGCACAATGGTGCGTGTGTGTGGGTGTTCCTGAGTTTGACACCGCTGTGGACCTTGTTCCCATTGATCTAGTGCAATGTGCGACCATCGGTGGGTGCATTTTCTTTTACTCACCCATCCGATTTCACCCACCCATGGTCCACGCCCTACCATTTGGACTGCCACTACTCTACAATTTGTTCAATATGGTTAAGCAAGGAGCATAAAATTAATACCAACTCGAGGATTTCCTTATGCTTTCCAACATTCACTATGGAAAATAGAAGGGAAATACAAAGTAATAGCAATTGGAGTTTTTCCCTTAATGCTCTACAAAACCCACCATGGGAAATAGAAGTAAGATACATGGGAATTCAATTGATTTCTTGGGCAAAGTATCCCAATTAAGCTAAGGTAAAAAACTATTTGCAAAACTTCATGTAAAAGTATTCACTTATGTTATGCAAAATGCACTAGGGATATAGAGGGGAAATGCATGGTAATTCAATTGATTTCTAAGGCTGAGTACCCCAATTAGGCTTCAAACCTTTCTACAAGTGGGGACTTGAACTCAAGACATCCACTATGTACTCTCAAGGTCTTACCACTAAGCTAAAAGAATGCACTATAAAAAGCACCATTATAGATATGATAAAAAGGGAGGGGCCCCTCCCCTCATAAATAGAGCCTAGACTTCCTCATTAATCAGTCTCCTCTTTACCCCTCCCCATTCCTTTCCAACCTTCCTCATTTTCTTAAGAATTAACACATTTTGGAATTCTTTTCAAATAGCACTCCATGCACTGTATACACCTCAAGTTGTCATTTCCCACACCTTGAGAACCATTGATGTGACATTTCTCTACTACTTCTGTGACATTTCCTTATAAACCTCTCTTATTTTCCCTTGGATTGTTGTGTCATGCACAGAGGAAAAAACATATAAAATATGCTTTTCCGAGGGAAAAACATCCAAAAAATCCATCCTTGCTCCCCTCTTTTTCCCTCCATAACTTAATACTTCTCTTACTTAAACTTAAAACTCCTACATCAGAATTTCTCATCCAAATCTCCACAAATCAATAATAGGTAGTTGAAACCTTTTTCCCTTACAGAATGGAATTCCCATGGACAAGTAAAAATGCAATATGATTATTATTTTTGGGCAGAAGCATTCAACTCTGCATCTCTTGCTGCCAGAGGATGGCCTAGCCCAAAGCTTGGAGCATGTTGGTAAAGTAAGTTTTAAATGACTCATATTGATGAATACAACCATAAAATAATTGTGGGTTGATCAAAGTATGAGATTGTCTCATCAACATTTCTAGAAAGGTTAAGATCTCTTTTAACTAGATCCCATAATTTATATGCTTTACGTTCTTCAGTGTATACATTGAAGACACATTTGGTTGATTTAATATTTAATTATTATGGAGTCCACCAGTAATGTGTGCATATGCAAGAGAGATAAATGGTCACAAGTGATCAACTAAAGTTTACACCTATGAAGGCTTCTTCAGGAACAATGTTCTACAAGATTGTGATTTAGCTTCTACGCATTAAATAAACTACAACCCCATATGCTTATGCCTAATATGAATGAGTTTGTGTTATTCCATTATAAATCTAGCTACTTTTATTATGCATATATTCTTTCTTCTGGTGACTCTCTTTTGTTGAGGAGTATAACTACAACAAGTAATCTTTTTTCGGATGCCATGATGTCTAAATAACTAATTGAACTCATTTGATGGTTCTTTTTTTGGGAGACCCCCCTAGGCTATTCTACCATCCTCACCCTTGAGAAATAATAGAAAATTAGCCATAACTTAACAAAAATCTTAGTTAAATTTACTAATTGGTGCAAAAAACACAATACATATCTAAATCTTGCCATTTGAATATATTTTTATTTTTGGTGATCAACATATTTTTTCCCAAAAAAAGAAAAATAATTCCACAGTCACCTAGCTTTTCGTCCCAAACCCAAATGAACACCATATTTTCTAACATTCACAAAGAAAAAGACACTACTTGGGTTCTCCTTCATTGTCACATTGGAGGATCTTATATACTTTCCAATTTGCTTTTTCACTAAATCTCTGAGCTCTATAAAATGCATTGATTCCATTTGATTTTTTCTTAAGAAAGTACATGTGCACCATGATGATGACCTATGCATACGAAAAGACTATTTCCACTTTTGTTCTCACCTCTTTGTTGTTGAATTGAGGCATAACCCTAAATGTAAGAATGGATGATCTAAAGTATGCCAATGCTCCTAGACCATGAAAGGGAAAAGATTCATTCAGTGCTAAAGTTGAGATAGCCCCCCACATTTTAGAATGGATGATCTCGAGTATGTCAATGCCCTAAACCATGAAATGGAAAGAATTGATGATGTTGCTTTCCCACCATAGTTCACATATATCCTTTCAAAAATATACATGTGAAAGGACTTGAACTGTATTTGTTTGCTTGAGTGAATCTAAGCTTGAAATTGGGTTTTCTAAACCTCTTATGCCATACTATGCTAAAATAAGCTTGAAATTATGATTTTAAAACCTGTTGTGCCAAAATGTGCTAAAGTAAGCATCATGACTATTTGAAGCATCAAGGCTGTTTGAATGCGTATTAATGAAGAAAGTTTAAACATTCTTCGATAATTTTTGCATCTTTTGCAATAATTTTACGCCACAGTGCCATAGTGTGCTTAAGTAAGCATCATGATGAGAAGCTATTAGGGCTCTTTGAATTGGCACTAACGAAGAACATTTAAATGTTCTTCCAATTTCTTTACATTTTGTAATAAATTTTTGTAGATTGTACCATTCTTGGCCTATGCAACCAAATTTGTTGAAAACTACTCCCAGATCTTCCCCGATCATTTGAGTAACTGATAAGATACTTTGAGCCATTGTTGAAACAAAGAAAGCATCTCCTATGCTTTGTGAATGTCTTTCATCACTTGAAGTGAAATATTTTTAATTCCTTCAATCTTATGCAAGGAATTGTATTTTGCATTCTTATTCGAATGCATTTTGAGAACCATTATTGTTCATGAGCCATATGATCGCTAGTATTTAAGCTAAACCACCAAATACTTTCATCTTCATCTAAATTCTTTGGAATTTTTACATTTGAATATTGAGAGATGAGAACTTTGTGTTTACCTTCATTGTCCAAGGGTTAACTTTGATTTTGGCTCAAGGAGGCACTCATCTTATGTAACTATAGCACATGGGTTCGAAAGCCTAGGGGTTTTTAACTAGCAAAAATTCACAAATTTTTATAGAAACATACTTACAAAGGAGTTTCTAAATTGGGATTATTTTTAATTATAAGTTTGTATTGAAAAAGTGGCAATTTTTATGGAAACATACTTACAAAAAGAGTTTCTAAATTGGGGTCTTGGAAAAAATTCTAAGTTTGTATACATAAAGGGGCCTTTTAAAGCCTTACAATTATACTTAAAGGGTTTTCATAATACCCCTTGAATGCACTAACATATAGGGTTTTCAAGTAGTGACTTCCCTTGATGATTTTGGTCACTAGCAAAATTCACAGGTTGTGTCTGATCTTGATGACAATGATATTGTTGATTTCTATTTGTATTGTACTATCCATTAGTAACATATTGTAACACCTCTTTGTTTGTTATTGCATTCAAGTTCTCAATGGCCCAAAATGCCACAATAATTGTAGTTGCATATACTTCTTTTTGAAGTATTGGAGTGGCAACCCTGCTTGGCAAAGTTACCTCTAACTCTACGATTCCATGTCCCCCTTTGATTGAAAGGACCATGATGTTGAAAGTGATGAAGTTAATGATCCTTGGTAATTGTTGAATTGTTTGCCAGGGCCATGTGAATGGTTTCCCCCAACATGGTGTCTTCCAGCAATGATTTGACTTTTGGCTCTCTCTTCGAAAACATTGACATACAGCAAAAAATGCTTGCCCTTGATTCTTTAAATCTGTGGAACTTCTCTACATTTGCTCTTGCATAAAGTGTCTAACATGATTTCACATATCGGTAGAGCATCTCTTGTGACCAAGGCTTCACAAATTGTTCATAATTCTTTACAAGTCCATTCAATGCAATTTGAACTATTCTTTCATGCTTTGTTTTTTAAACAATTGGTGTCAATTGGCCTACAATATCTTTTAATTAAAAAAGGTTATCTAGACTCATTTTAGATGTGATAACTTCTTTGCATTATTGAGTTGATTTTCAAGCATTATGATTTTGGATATGGTCTTTGCATTGAATCTATCTCTAATGCTTTCCATGCATTCATTGTTGATGTTATTCCCCTAATGAGATTGGAATTATGGCATCCTTAACATTGAAGTTGATTAGATTAAGTGCCAATTGAGCTCTTTATCCTAGTGTGCTTGAATTTCATTGAGTCCTTCTACTTCATCTATATCGTTAAATGTATTGTTGATGTTGTAACTAGAGCTTTAGGTTTTTTCTATAACTCAATTCACAATGTTCCATAGTTTCTTTAGTTGAAAGATGTTCACAAGTTTGAACTTCCACTTTTCATAGTTGTTATTCAATTTGCTATTCTAGTCTAAGAAAATGAGTTGTCGTATTTGAGTGTCCTTGATTTTCACTGAGTTTTTCACATCGCCTCAAAGCTCAAGGAGTAGTCGAGCCTATACTTTATAGATGAATGTTGGAAGATGTTGTGGAAATTTCCTTCCATTGGGGTATTGTTTTGGATTTCCATCCTCATATCACTTACATGAGGAAAGGCATGTGTAGCACTCCCACGGACTCCCACATCCCTTTCATTCCTCTTGTAGAGGGCCCGATTTGGCTAAAGAAGCTCCCTATTTGGGTTTTTGGAGCTCATTTGAGCGCTTTCGAGGGTGAGTTCACTTCACAAGAGACTTATATGAGTGAGAAACAACTTCTTTGAGACTTTGTGAAAGAAAAAGGCCTCAGAGCCTGCAACAACTGCACGGCGTCCAACTCATTTGTGTACTTTGGTGGTTGCAATCTCTGAGGAGAAGTCGACTACGATCATGGAGGCATCATTGATGGTTTCTCCAAGCCTTTCACGAATTCTTTACTGAGTTGTACATTAAGGCTCAGCACAAGGTCCTCAAGCATCGATAAGCTACAACATGTAATGCAAAGGATACCGGCAAACGTTGCACGCACAACAATGTGACACATATAATCAATCAAACAAACCTGCAAACATGCACAAACAAACATACAGATACAATCAATTGAAAAAACCAACCAACACACACAAACGATTGCACAACACACCAAACACACATTGCACGCAACAAACAACAGTTACACACACAACACTCCACACAAAAGTACAAACCACAGGCGGCAATATGAGCACTCAATACCATGTGGCAAAGCATACATGCAAGAAATCAAGCATGCTACACAACACAAATAAGCGCACGCAATGCCCGAAAGACGCAATGATACAGCAAACAAGAAAACACATATAGCTCACTCATGAAGCCTTGAGCGCATTTCCCCGATCTCTATATGAACTTCAATGCAAGGGTTCTCTTAGCATTCAAATTGGCTGGCTGGATTGTAAGTGAATAGCAAACCGTGAAATTTCAAATTGGTTAGTTGGATTGTAAGTCAATAGCAAATTGTGAAACTTCAAATTGACCAGTCAAGCACATTCACATTTTACACTTTTTAATTATATTGCAATCAAGGCCACGTATGTGGCTCCATGGGGTCGAACATGTGCCTGCGTGAGGGGGCAGTGTTTTCGATCACTGGGCACATCTGTCTTGTGCCCACTAATGCTGGCCCCTCAATAGGGATCGGGTGAGGGTTGAGTGATGATCAGGGAAAATTTTTATATGGTAGTTAATCATGTTCACATTTTAGACTTTTAGATTATATTGCACTCAAATTTGTCAGATTGATTGCCATTCAAAACCTTGAACCTAGCTGGCTAGCTGAGCTTTTCTTTCCTAAACATTACTCACCCCGCCCTGCATTCTTCCTAGAACATAGCTTTATTTATGACCTAGTTGACATCTGACACACCAACTTTCCTTCTCTATAACACACCACCTACAAAGTTGTATCTCCACACCACACTACACACGTTACCAAGTGATAACATGTGGCAATATTCCATGTTCCCATCGTCCACCTATGGTTAGTGACACATCAACAATGCTTATGCAAATGGAATATTACCAACTGATAACATGTGGCAATATTCCATGTTCCCACAGTCCACCTATGGTTAGTGGCACATCAACAATGCTTATGCAAATGGAATATTCCTTAAGGAAGTTCCACATTCACATATCTTTCTAAAGGCCAAGAGCCCCTCTAATGCCAATTGTTTGTGCTAAAATTGAATTGCTCAAATCATTCCAAATGAGACACTATTAGAACCCAAAACTTTGCTCGTTAAAAGCTCAAGTCTTACACAGCATCATTTCAAAGGTCAAATCATGCACCAATTCTAAGCACTCTTCATAACTTATTCACTTCAAGTTAGGATTGAACACAATCTTCACCAACCTCTTCAACACATTAAAGTCAACTTTTTCAAAACATTTTTGAGAGTTTTGGCACATTTTGAAAACGTATTAACTCTTATTCCAAGTGCCAATACTATTTTCCACTCTTTTGGCAATATCTTGATCAGTATTGATCCGGAATCCAATTCTGTCAGTCTTAATAAGAAGTTTGCCAGACTAAAAGCTAAAACTTCAAAGTCTAGAAATTCTCAATTATATATTTCAACATCAAAGCATATACGCATAACAAAAACTCATGATGACTCAGTGAAAATCAAGCACACTCAGATATAAGAGCTCATTTCTTGAACCAAAATAGCAAATCAAATGACAACTATGAAAATTGGAAGTTAAGACTATGAACATCTTTCAACTAAAAAACTATGGAACATTGTCAATGAAGACTTGAAGGTATAGCAATAATGTCAACAACACCTTTAATAGAGATGAAGTAAAAGAAAGAGGGGGAATGGGTGAGAGAAACCTACAATGCATAACTCTATTGACAAATGAATGCAATATTATGCAATAGATTTAACCTTATTATTTTATTATGTCATACCTTCATTCTCCATCATCTTGGTGTCAACCCAACGATTTTCCATTATGTTCCATTCTCCACTCTATTTCATTTTATTTGTTACTAACTCTCATTCAACGATGCATGGTTGAAAACAAGGAAATATGTGTTCCTAACCATGCACATGAGTCTGATGGGTATGATACTTTGCACAGGCCTTAACCTAAGTAGGTTAAAGGCTTGTGAAAAGTACCATTCCCATCGGAGCCACTCACATACTCTAAAAACACATAGATGCATATTTTCCAACACTCATTCACTAATGCATGCATAACAAGGAAATATGCATTCCTAACCATGAAAATGAAGTCGAATGGGCATGATACTTTGCACGAGACTTAAACTAACCTGGTTTAAGTCCTACGCCAAGTATCATGCCCATCAGAGTGACACACATATGCCAAAAGCACACCGATACATATGCATAATAAATTTCATGATGCTAAGTACAGAGTGTACCCAATTTTGTTATCTTGCTTATTGAATCTCCCTTAAAAGTAGCCTATGAGTGTGAATCTTAAGAAAAATTCGATCTTACACTTAAGTCATTGCCTTGATAAGGCTCGATTGAAAATACAGTCAAGATTTGTGAAGGTTTTAAATAAGAGGAATAATAGAAGGAGACTAGCACTAGAGACGATACGAAATTCTAAAACATTGGTGGACTAGCAACAAATACACAATAGCCACAGCGTGTGGCAACCCATGGAACTCTTCCATAGGCTTTTCTTTCCTTCTTCCTTTTTCTTATGACCAAGTCTCGTCTCCCTTCTAAGTTCCATATTGAGAATTCCAAAATACAAATTTTATATGGGATTTCTCCCATGACAAAAAATCTACATGTCATTTACCTAAGGCCATCCCAATTTCCTATTATAATTTCAAACTCGCATATCTTGCAAACTATATATCTATATTCTAAAACAACTACAAGTCCAAGGTGTGCCCTATCAAATGCCCCTATTTTTGAGCCACCTTTGAGTTAGAAAATCACACGTCTAACTTTAGAAAACTATTTTGAGCTATTTATAGCCAAAAGGGTTGGTTCAAGTTCGTTTGAAGCCAATCCCATACATCAAAAGTATTATTTGGCATTATTCTGAATCTCAACCTCTTCCTTGAGCTCATTACAAACAAGTGTCAAAAAATTGGACCAGCCTAACTATTTGACAAGGGAATTTAAATCAAGCTTGATGAGTTATTATTATGCCAAAACTTGACCAATAGGTCAAAATCAAGTTGCACTTAAAAAGTGAATTAAAAATGATGGTAAATGTTTATGAAGTGTCACTCTCTCTCTCAAAATGCAATCATATATTTACACAAACTAGCATCATTGCAAGGGAAAACATCTGAGATATCATTTTCAAATTGCAAATGAAGGATAGAATCTTCCCCTTCAAAATCAGTTATAGTCACATCAAATGAAAGATGGTGAGTCCATTACTAGTTTTATTATTGTGCCAAAACTTGGTCCAACGATCGAAATCAATTTGCACATAAAATCAAGTTCCTATGCCAAAACTTGGCCAATCTGTTAAAATCAAGTTGCACTTAGAAAGTGAATTGAAAAGGATGATAAGTGTTTACAAAGTGTTACTCTATGTCCACTGCATTGGTAAAATTCTACTTTCTATCATTGCATTATGTTCAACAATGACAAAGGTTCTATATTTGAATAATCTTTAAGATATTCCAAATTTACCAAAGGTTACGAAAGAAACAAGTGTTCAAACTTCCCTCTTTCGTTTCTCCAGTCAAAATACCATAGTATTTTCTATGACATGAGAGATTTGGAAATATAGTATTTTAGAGTTTATTATTCATGCAAAGGAAACCTGGTTTATCAAAAATTTACATCAACAAAGAATTTTGTGAAAATTATATCATGGAAAACATAATTGGAAATCTTTTTAAAAAGCACTTAGACAACTAATGTCCCATCACAACTTGTTCATCGAAATGTTTGTGTTCTACTAAAGATTTTATTGATCAACAAAGCTATGTTTTGGTGAATCTTTCAAACGAATGACTTGTCTTAAAAGCTTTTAGAAAGGTGTCTCTCTCAAGCTTGTAAGCATGGTATGTGTGCTTAAACAAAGCCAAATTCTTCCACATGAATTTTGCTTAAACAAAGTCAAATTCATGTGGCACATGAATCCTGCCATAGATTTTGGCTTAAACAAAGCCAAATTCTACCACATGAACGAAGCTAAACAATATATTGCTAGAATTTCTTTTATAAGAAGTATGCTTTTAATGAAAGGAAGGTGTGAAAATGTTCCAAGTCGACACATGATAATTTGTTAAGCACAAAACCTTAAATCTCTCGTATTGTCTCAATATTGAGTAGGCAATTTTATCATGTGTCTTCTCCTCAAGCTCGAACCCAAACAAATTCCCCCCATTGAAGGGTATTTTCCTCTCCTTTAACTCCTAAGTAGTACACAATGCAAAGTGGGGTGAAGAGTGAGAAAGGACTTGAAGAAGAGGAAAGCAAAGAACACACTAACAACTTCAATCTTACATGCAATATATTGGTCCATCATTTTCCATGTCCACCCTTACACTTTAGTATATGCAATCGAGAGAACACTAACATCCGGTAGGGAACATCAAAGAGATTAGCCCATATACTTCACAAGCTGACAATAGAAAAACCATCACACCACCAAAGAAGCCTCGGCCATGTTTTGTCATCCAACTCACCAATCCATTAAAATTTACATGCACCATCAACCATTGCCAAAGAACCCTCGGCCCTATCTTTTCATCCTACTCACCAATCCATTAAATTTGAGACTATATCTCATGAGAAAGATTTGGATTTAAGGTGGTTGCATGGAAGAAGAATAACATTATATGATGGACCACATATAGGAAGTATCTAATGGTAAGCCTATTATTGGAATTGTTAGCCTCTTGGAAACCAATGTGTTTTTTTTTTTGGAGATCCCCCTTTAAAAAGAAGCACCTAAGCGGGCTATCCTATTATCCTCACCCTTGAGAAGTGATAACCCAAAATGGACTACCATGCTCTAAACTTGGTGGAGAAAATTATCCATAAGTTGATAAAATGCTTATTTGGGGTGCATGTAACTTTACTAAATCGTACAAAAAACATGATCACGATCTAAATCATGTCTGGCCATTTGATTTGATGTGCTACATGACCCTATTTGGGTTTGTTCATCAAAAGATATGGGTTGTCAAAGTTTAGCCATTTTTACCAATCAACTTAGATTTTTCAAAAAAGAAAAAAAAACTAGATTTTTGCCCCAAACCCAAATGAGCGACTAATTTTCTCACATGCGCCTTTTAAAAAAACCCTCTTGAAATTTAGACGTTGACCTTGCAAGCGATGAAATATCAACTTATAGCACGACAGCTATACCTTATAAAAAGGACCACAATCTCAAAGATGTACCTTTGTAAGACGAGAATATTTCCAATCGTAGAAATTTAGATTTCACGTTGTTCTAAAGTCCAAAATTCTACAAAGAAAATAAAAGACAAAACGAAAGAGAAGAAAAAAGACAACAACAAAAATTTTAAAAACAAAAGGAAGACATACGTCGCAAGCAAAGATGCATAAAATAGTAGTAAGTTCCATGATGGACTAGAAGGCAGCCATATCTCTTCAAAAAGGTGTTTATATAGCAAGCATGTGGAGGTTGGTCCTTTTTTTAAATGCATACAAGTATACAAAGAAATGCGATGAGCGTGTCAACAAGCAAATAGATGCAACCACAAGCCACTTCATGGTGGATTAATTAGACTACATGTTTGTGTTATTAATGTATTGGTGCAGGATTGACTTTCAAGGAGCTTATTATGATATGTACGAGGACCACTTGCTCAAAGGCCTAGAACATGTCTTGTTAGATGCCTGGTAGCCCAAGGCTCAGGCTAATGCCTATCTACTGGTATAGAGACTAAAGGGAACCATATACTCCAAGTGGGATGATTAGTCAAGGAATCTAAATGGCGAAGGGAAGTACATGGTGTACATGGAGATGCACAAAAGGTAAGGAGGCAAGTGATCGAGGGACTACGTCAATAGTACCTATGGGAGGAGTGCGATAGAGGTATTTTGGCTAATGAAGACTCGTTTGCACACCTTGTGTTTGGTGTAGGTTAGATTCAAGCATAATAGGCAGGTTGGGGAGCTCATTGCGAGGTTTTTATGACATTCTCATGACACGCAACTCTCTCTTTGAGCTCATCTAAATAGAGCAGACTATATGATTAAGTCAGGACATCGTACAACAGTAGCTTTGAACTATGACATTCTTCTTAAGTTGAAAGCCCAAATACCTCTAATCCTAGTTCTCCCATTACGTTAACTAGGAAAAGAATTTTGACAAATGATGAAAATAATAGTGCATTTAGTGACCTACATCTATTATGGTGCTCTTCTTCCTTTTTGCTATATTATGGATACCAAATATGATTTTGGTAATGTAGTTATGTCAAGCACAAAGAAAGATTTACCAACTGACCTCTCCTATCAGTGAAGGCAGGCATGCTGGCCAGCAATATTTGGTTTGCATGATCCATTTTATGAAATATTCCTTACCACATCTGAGGGTAATGCTTCCTTATCAAGACCCTGATCTTCTGCATCAAAATGACTAAAGAAAGAAGGGCCAGATGTTAACCAGTCATAGTTCAGCTCCCCAACCCGTGCAGTTGTTTGCCTGCAGATTGTTTCGATTATTCAGGAGAACACACTCTCAAATCACGAGAAACTAAAGAAATAAGGAAAATAAACACACTGCTGTTGGTATTGGACATCCAAAATTATATTATGAACAAACAACACTTCACAACATAACCTTTTAATAACAATACATGGAAAAGCACTTGGGACCATGTGGAGCTGTCATGAAGAAGTAAGGATGAGGAAAAGGCACAGATTTTGAAAGCTGCTTGTGTTGTTGAAGGTTTTTTAAATTCGTATTTAAGGAAAATTGGAAAAAAGGTCCGAATGAACTCTTATTCTTTGACATGGAAATAAATAAGTTGACAAGAGTCCTACCTCGCTATATGCACTTACAGAAGAGGAACAAATTCTGCCAAAGGGATTAAAACAGATGAAAATTGTGCAACTCCTACACATATCTAAAACAAGAAAAGCATTGCTTGCAGTAGGTCTATAGAGTGAGCACAATTCGGTCTGCTTTGGAGAATGAAAATGACAAAGGGGCTAGCCGAGTTATGGGCTTCAATTCAAAATTGCATCTAATAATCAGAATGGCTTCAATGTGACCCTTTAACATGCATCTTACAATCCATGGAATATACACTTGTAACAGGTACATGTGAAATGATGGCAAACACGAAGGGGGGAAAATGAACAGGGATAAGCAAATGACATTATGCATGCTACGTCTACTACAATTCTAAAACAAAGAACACATGGAGTGAAATTCATGAGACAACAGACATGCAAGAATTGCGAAGATGAAAGGACGAGGCATAGATGAGAGAAGAGGAGGAATCCAATACCACTGTTGATCCAAAAGCATTTCCTCAGTCAAACCAAAAGCCTTGAGCTCTTCACGTGTATGATGCACCAGCAGGCTATACCTGTCAAACAAAAAGCTATTACATAAATCAAACATATCTGTCTCTGCAGTCTCTTTTAATACAGACAAAATAAGAATACTGCACTCTAACAGGAACACAAACATGTTTCACGCTATTCTTTTCTTTTTACATGATATAGAGATGCATCTTCAAGTGCGGGATAGTTTCGTCCTGCAGTTTGAACCCTGGGAAAACATGAATTAAAATTATTTTGTACTTCAGGCAATTTAGTAGGAATTTCATCTCTTTTGCTGTATTAAACTAACTGTGCAATAAAGACACATGACTACATCTTCCAAAGTATTAAACAGATATGATAATATATTTCAAGGATAAAAAGAATCTTAAGTTATTGTGTTGCCTTCTTCAAACAGAGATTTACCATCAGAACAGGGTATCTTTACCTGTAGCTGGAAATTTACGTCATACAATTTACCTTCCTTTCTGGTTAGGAAAAGGCTGGATTACTCCCCGAGGGACACTTGCTGTCTGGTCACTTTTTGCTTAGACTGTAGTCTCGAAAACTTCACACAGTCTTCTATGTAGAGTGACCCTACTATTGCAATTATTCCTTTTGAACAAACCAATCCCAACTTGCCTCAATTATTGTATGCTGTATGCTTTAAGAAAGAGAGATGCCTCTCACGTTTGTACAATAAGACAATGAAGTTTTCTACCAAGCTGCTTGCATGCCTCATGATGATGATACCATCAGTTGTCATCATTCGCATACCCCCTTGTGCTCTTATCCCAGACAACTTGCACACATTTTGGAGGATGGCTAGAATAGATTTCTGTTACAAATATTTTTCTGCCAGCAAGAGTTCACATTAGAATCAGTAAGCTTGATCAATGGTAAGAGTACAAACAGAATGGTGCTGCAATGCACCTTCTTACAAAGAAATTACTGCGGTTCAGCAAAGAGAATGAGGATATCTTGTAGCTCATACATGCTTACCATGAATGAATGGTAAACCAAGAGCACTTCCTCTAATGAGCTTAATTTAGGGATCTCAACTTAAAGAGGTGAGATGCTCAAACCTCTCAGTGCTCTCTTAAAGGGTTGGAGAGATCAGCAACATTTTTTAAATTTGTGAATAACAGAGTAACAGACAAGGATTACATGGATAAGGTACACAGAGGGGGCCAAGACAAAGGAGGTCGCTGGTTGAGCCTGCTGTCCGCTAATTAGGAGCCCGCAACAGGCAACACACACGATTGTTGGATTGGGGATGCAGGTGCACACACACGAGCAGGGAAAGAGAGTCTGAATGTGCTTCCTGGAACATTGCAAAGTGTACAAGGTATAATAAGTAGGTATACCTTTAGGGTACATTCACACAAATACACACTTAAGGGTGTACTCACTTGCACTTTGAAAAACAAGCTTCAAACTTTTCAGGAGAAAGCGCCTTCGTGAATAAAACTTCATGTGTAGGCACATAGACCATGCTGATCTCCCCTACAGAACCTCTCCCTAACATAGTGATAGTGCACCTCAATGTGCTTAGTGCGAGCATGAAACATTGGGCTCCCCGCAACTAGCAATGTGCTCTGTCTGTTAGTGAAAATCATAGTGGCGGATGGTTGTCCCGTACCCAAATCAGTAAATAATCTTCTGAACCTTATAGCAGTCATATGGGATGTGGGGGAAAAGGTCTCATCAAAATCAATACCTTTCTAGTGAGCATAACCCTTTGCAACAAGCCTGGTCTTGTGGCAGTCAGCACTACCATCAGCCTTCCTCTTGAGCTTGTACACCCACTTCATATTAATGGCCTTCCTTCCATAAGACAATCAGTCAAATACCAAGTGTATTCTTAAGATGGATTCATACTCGTCACCTAGTTGCTATTTCGAAATCCTTTTAAACAAGATTCTTTGACATAGCAGATCCAATTTCTCAATGTGTGTGAATTCATCCACTCCAGATAAGACATCACTTCCGAAATATTTTGCTTTCTCGGTGTACCAATGAACTCATCCACTCCTGATAAGATATCAATTCTATAGTTGAGTGAATTGAAATCATCCAAGTCTAAAGAGACAACACTGTTGGTATCCTTGACCCACTTTGTACTTGTTGTGGTGCTCTATCCTTGCATATTCAAATGAATGCAGTTCTTGACCTACTTGTTGCTGTCCTCTGATTTCTCCACTCGCAATTAAGATTCCAGCCAACTTGAAGCCACCTTCTTCCTGTTTCATTGAGCCAGACGTGCAAATTAGGGCCTTATTATGCAAGCTCATTGTTCCTGACTTGCCCCACACACAAACTCCTAGAGGTAGCCACTAGAACATAACCTTATACCACAAGAATCACATCCGATGCAGAATTTGATGAGAATTTGGCTACATCGACTATCAGGTCTTTCTCGAGCTTGCCCACATGTAGAGGCGAGGAGGAGTGTCAGTCCTTTCTATGTCACCCACAGGTCCATGGTCAAATGGAGAGATGCATGGGATTGTACATATGTCAAATGAAGAGATGCATGTGGATTGTAAGTATGTCAACTAGGACTAGTGGCAGTGGCATGAGAGCCAGCATATTCCTTTGGGACATGTCAAGTATAAAGGGAGGATTGATGCTGCTTGCTTGTTATGTAAAGAACCTCAGCTTAGGCTTTGCCTACTTATCCTTTATGCAAAGAGGGAAAAAAGGAAATGGATGAAGCTTGAACTTGTGCTTATTGGGGGACACCCCCTTTTGAGATCAATTTGCGAAGGATGTCCTTGGCCCCCTTTGTATTCCTCTTTGTTGCAGAGGCCTAGGATTACCACTTGAGAGCATAGAACTCTTGCCTTTGGCCCTCACTATTTAGTCAGGATGGTTGCATCAATCCTCCTGTTGGATCCTCTTTTATGGAAGCAGCCGTGAGCTTTGTGATCTAGAGCCAAAAAGTGTAGTCCTGCTCCTAAACAGGACCCTCAACACTAGAGACAAAGAGATCACTTTTCTCTCAGTACTTAAAATGAATGATATTGATTACACTCAACATTGGAACCTCTGTGTTTAAATCTTAATCAATATCATTGTTAGGTAGCCTTATCCTCAAGGGTTAAAAAGTGCTTCCAAATACAAAAGAGAAATGTGGACTACACCATTCAACCTGATGGAGGTACGAAACCCTATTATAGGTTTGTGTAATATGCTTAGATTTTAAGAATTAGCATGGCCATTTTGCTTACTTCATAGACAACAGGGATGTAATACTTTCCCTTCCCCTTGTTGCTACTATAGGGACATAGATACAGTTCTAGCCACATGCTTATTGATTATATATCGGTACTCATGCCATTTGTCTCAATTCTAGTTTCTCTTTATTCTAGTAGTGTCCATTCAAATCTTCAACGCTATCAGTATTATTCCCATGCTAAACCCATGGCAACGCTGATAAAGTAGGAAGTGTTGCAACTCACTGAGGATTCTACATTTTACGACGTCTTACATTGACTAGGAGCTTCAAGGCCTTGTTTTCCAGCACCTCTTACAAAACTGGGAACGTTGAAACTCAAATGCATGCTACTCAACGAATTTCTTCCATAGTGCCAAACATGCCTTCTTGTATACAAATAGCCATTTCAGAAGAAACAAGCAGATAGTCCAACAGATTGCAAAAAAAACAAGGAAACCAATTAGTTAAGAGCTCACTGGGGCATTTGTTACTTACAAAGACTACATGATTCTGGCTGGAACCTGAAAGACAATGCACAATAATGCCCAAACTCATAAGCCAATAGAGTCGCAGAACAATTGATAAGGTATCTGAATTCTGAACCTTCTAGAGGTTGTCTGTCCTATTCCGTCTTCATGCACATAAACCAGAACAGCTTTCGAGACTCAAGTTTTAGTTTCAGGCTTCTTCTATGGTTCCCCAAGCACAAACTTCAGCAGTTCTTGGTTGCAAAATAATTTTCTTTACTAAGTCATAGTTCAATGTGGCAGCAAGTAAAAGGTATTGCGGGCTAAGCATAACATGTTACCTGCCACCAGCCCCCAGTTGCATAACAAGCAGCCCTGCATTTGTAAAATTGTGCAGCCCTTCAAATTGTTTTACAGTCCACTTGTACCACCTTGTGAGAAATACTCTTAAGGTTAACCCATGAGAAACTAGCACCAAGTTCACATTTTTTGATCGAGATTCAGGCCGTTGGAAACGACCAATATCGATATCTGCTCGAAGAGTCTCTCTGAAACCTGTGGTAAAGAGCAATTAAGTCAACCGCATAATAACTGTATGCTCATGGAGCCTGCCACCACATGAGAAACATATATCTAATTCCCTAAGATTGGTTAAAGGAAGCTCGATAGAGACCCTTGAAAAGGGAGGGACAAAGGATAAGGTATGCACCACTTACCTGTTATTCTATCATACACATCTGCTGCAGATTCACCATCTGGAAATCTGTAAAAGAAACGACCATATCGCAGGCGTACTTCTTTCTCCACTCGCATCTTTTCCCTATCTTGAAAATTTCCTGTGGAGATAACATATATAATCATGATCTTCACTTGAGCGTGAACTGTTTGATTAATCAAGTGCTGTCTGTGTGTATGTGTGTGTGTGTGTGTGTGTGTGTGTGTACATCTACATACACACATGCATGCACGTGTACACACATATAGAGAGAGATAGATATAGATATAGATGTAGGTAATAGATATACATAGATTCATATATACATATATATGCATGTATCTGTTGTGTATGTGTGTGAGTTCATAAATCCAAGAACATGCCCAAACACAACCTTTTGTCTTGACTAAAAAGCACAAACTCCATCATGCATAGCAGGGACTAGCTACTATGACATCCCCACCGATGTCATCAGCGCCCAATGGTTTGGGTGTAGCCCATTGTTTATATACGCCCTTACACATGTGCATATCCAAATTAGTATCCATTTATAGAAAGGACCTTGTATTGAGTTTTTGTCAGATCTTAATCAACATTCATAACGCTATTATAAAAATTTAGTAAACTTACTGTCTAGTTATTGGCTCACTTCTCTTTGGGAAGTGCACAGGCCTGTATGTGGACAAGGAAGAGCAAAGAATCGAAATGTCATGTCATCTGCGTGAGATATAACGATTTCACACTTCAAATTATCAATAGTTGTGGTACTATGTTTGGGATGGGATAAGAATGGAAAAGGTAAAGCAAGATAGGCGCTCACCTCTATTGGAGCCGTGGAGGTAGGAAAAAGAAGGCAGATGGAAAAAGAGGTCGCATCTTCCAGAAAAAGCAGCAGTTACTATTTCCATCATAACTTTTGATTTGTAATTTCGATTGAGGAGCTCTTGTTTTTGTTGGAGAGTGAAATTTCTTTCTACAACTTTCTAAAAGAAGTAGGGATATTAATCCAGCAGCATTACCTAGCTTTTGTGGAAGGCATCTCGTTTTTGGAAAGCTGGCACCTGACTATTGTTGAAAGAGCCTTTCAGGAGAAGCAGACCTTGTGTGGAGTACAAGCCAATCTTTTGGCTGTTCTTGGCCCCCTCTACATCTATAAAGATAACTCTTTTGGATAGAAAATCAAAACTGAAAAAACAGCCTAAACTGGGGTAAATGAATCTACCCAGTACCAACTAGGAAAACACTGAGACAAAAAATAAATGAAAGTGCGTATTACAGACATACAACTCTAGAGTAAACTAGGAAAATGGGAGATACAAGAAAAGAGACAGGAGAAAAGGTGCTATCTCCTCCAACCAGATAATCAGAATACTCTTTTCGAGACGGGTTAGGAAGGGTTGCAAGGATCTCCATGGGGATCAAGACCCAGCCCCTAAGTGCTAGGAACGCTCTCCTATATGCCAGCATCTGGATCAATAAATCTCCGATCTACGGAGATAGGAGGGAGAGAAAGGTCATCAGATCCTGTGGTGCAACTGCCTGCATGTCCTGTGCTGATGAGTACCTCTAACAAGAAAATAACTCCAACTTTGATAACGTGGTGTATGAGAAAATCCCTCTTGCCGCTATGTTACCTGTTTTGGCCTCCATCATTATTACACAAGGGCCAAATATAATACCTCAGTGTTCATCTCCTTCAATTCATATTTACATACTGATATAAATATGACTGTACACAATGTACAAAGAATATTCTCAGTGCCGTGGCTCAACCTTGGATTTCCCCTCAAAGAATTCCCCAATCATTCCTTCCAGATCTTCATCTGTGAACCTTATGTATTTATGAGGATTTTTACCACTCTCCATCAAAGACCTACAGCATTACAGACGAAGCATTAGGAATCATCAACAAATAAATAAAGTGGTGCTCATCGTCAATCGAACCATCATCACATATCTTGTAGATCCTCTCTTGCCTTGGGGTGACTATCCCTTTGCATGTCTCTACCTCCGGACCCCGGTGACTCTAAATCTACACGTTTCCTTCCTTTTGTACGTAGAGATATTGTCCTTAAGATACTGTTCCCCATTGTATGTGAGCATAGGATTAATCTCTTTTTTGTAGAACCTTCACAACCGTTCCATAGAGTGTCCATCACTTTCTGATGTACAAAGTCCCTGATGGCTCCCTTCTTTCTCTCGTAGGTCAAGTCCCACCGATCTTTGTCTCAAGCTCCTTGGACTCACATATCACGCACATCCTCTCATTGGGAGGTCCTCAATCTGTGTGATAAGATATAAGGTGTCCCAAGCCATATCCTCGATGCCTATGACACGAGCATCTCAAGATGTACAGTTCTCTAAATGGAACCACCCTTTGTAATCTGAAGAAAATGGTCACTTGCAGAACTTAGGTTTCATAGGATGCATAGAAAGGGATGAATCCCATACGGTGAGGTATAGAGGTCCAGAAGATCTGATTGTCTAGATAGATGCATGGATGAGGCATCTAGTTTATACTAAAAAGGGGGGAATCTGTCCATTTATGGACCCAATCTGAGGAAGCATCCAGTGACTTGTGCAAAACAACATCCCATGTCCCCTTGCTGACTGAGTTTGGACCCTTTGTACATATTGAATCGTCAGCATTTAGTGCACAGGGGATGCTCCAAACTCTTCCTACACAATATGGTGTGGAAACAAGGGTTTACTGCAAATGATGTGGAAAAGCATCGTGACTTGTATCATTCCATCCTGCCCCCCACTCTCTAGCCCTGAGAATGGTGCCCAACCCCATACATAGCTGCTTGGTTGGCTAATGAAGCTAAACGTGGAATTTGTGTCGAGACCTTGAAAATGTGCCTAGAAGCACAACTCTAGTGTGTAGTCCCACAAGGTAGACATAACCTTTTGCAAGTCTTATCTTATGGAGAAGTTGGGCCTTGAGAACATGATCGCCAAGTGGATGAAACTATCTTCATTGGCCCTCCACAGTATATGAGAGTATCCTTGTGCATGGTTGAACTTAGTGTTTAATATTATAGCCTTGATCTTACCGGGTTCACCTTCAAGCCCCACTGATCATAGAAAATTTGTAGATGCTATCAGAGGTCACCCCACAAAGGAGGACATGATCTGCAAAAAGTAAAATTGGTACCACTGTCTAGGCCAAATGTGACACCCCTCCTCTGAGATTGTCAATGAATGTGGACAGCTGGTCAATTTTGGGGCCAAACAAGGTTTGAGACCAAGGGCAACCTTGTTTGACCCATATGATCTCCTTTGTCCAGCTTGCCACTATACAGACAAGCCCAAATAGTCTCCCATGAAATCTCTAACACCTTGTAGTTGCCTAATAAAGTGTGCACAGGGCCCAGCATAAAACGCCTTCCTAAAGTCCACCAAGCATTAGTAAAAACCCTTTCGTGTCTCACGTTGCCCTCCTCAACGAGAGCCCTCAAGAAGAAATAACGGTGATCTAATCGTGTAATCACAGCAAGACCTTTAAACCTTTAGCGAGGAATTAGCGTTATGCACCATAGAGAGAGAAAGGAGATGAGGGTAGAGAGAGAAAGGAGAGTCAACAACCGATTGGGTCCCTGTACCCACTGAGGGCCCTCTCCCCCAATCAGGGGAGAATTTGCTTTATACTTGGAGAACTGAAAGATACAAATAACACTCTTCGAGAGATCACGCAAACAGGCTTCTAAAGAGTACATTGTGCACACATATTGCAGACCCAAAGACCTGAGAGGTAACGCCAACCAAGACCGAGACCTTGATGCTGTCCACATTGATGATGTAGGGCACTTCTACAAGGCAAGGAAGAGGCTTGTGCTGTCCTCTGGGATGCAGGGTTACTGCGTGAGTGAGAGAGTGAAAGCTAGGAGTAATAGATTCTAAAAGAGAGTTGAGAGATGAGTGAAATATAGAGCTGAGAAGTGAGCTGTGCAAAACTGTAAAGAGCTGCTGAAACATTACCCAAACCTTACTCTGTTTGCTAGTCCAACACCCTGCTGAAGGGCTGGATGTGGGAGAAGTCCCACACATGGCTGAACTGATGGCCAAGGAACTGAGGCTGATCAGGGCCAAAAGAGGGAAGGCACAGAGGCTGCTTTTAGGGCTGAAGGCTGGCTGAAGAAGTGCTGAAGGTTGGAGGGCTCTTGAATGAGGAATGAGGGCAGCCAAGGGCCCTATTTATAGGGCTCAGCCAACCAGGAAGCTGTAAACAGCCGACTGAGTCGGCTGATTTACAGGCTGGTTGGCTTAGTTTGCAGCCTATAAATAGCCCCTCTTGGCTCATTTGCCAAGGGACTTTTTGGGCAGCCTTTGCAGGCTGCCTTCCCTACCTGCCCTGGGTCTTCCTGGTCAGCCTTTGGGGGGCCCTCTGGGGTCTGGGGCTCCTAACCTAAGCTATGACCTAGACCTAACTAAACCCTAAGATGGAAACACTAACATACTGTTCTCCGAGGGGTACCCATGAACAAGGACTGATCTGTCTAACTTGACCTAAGGCTAAGAGACTGACTTACGTAGCTTGTGCCTGAGTATCCCTGGACAAGGGCTCACAAAGGGGTCACGGCATACAACAAAATCTCCTATTAGCGAACTACGATGCACTTGTCAATGTAGCCACTATGTCACATTGCACCCAAGTGTAGGGTTGCACGTGACACCTGAGCTCTTTGTCTTGTGTCTCTGCAATATCACTAAAGTGTGTTTTTTGCTTTGTATGGGTATGGATGCTTGTTTAGTAGCTCCATCCTTTTCAGCTGGCTTGTATCAGGTTTCTCACAGTCTCATAGACCCATCGGTCATCCGAAGACTTTAATAAACTTTCTTTCTTTCTTTCTTTCTCAAGAACAAACCATAGACCTTGGCCATGACATGAGCCAATCTTGATCATGCAGCGATTGTTAGGATTCCATGGGCCCCTTGCCTTAAAGAATGGGTGTGATGGTATCTATATCAAGGGTAAGAGAAAGCTAGAATAGGTCACTTCATTCAAGAGTCAGGTTAATGTGGGAGGGAAGGTCTCCCAAGCATGTGCAACGTATACCATGGTATTTCGCCCTCCCATTATCAACCTTTAGTATGGCATCTCCCACATTTCCTGCGTCAAAGATAGAGGCTAGAATCATGGAGAGATCTCTAATGGGATTGTCGAATCCTCATATAATGTGCGAGCATCCCCTAACTAGTATCTAATCTTCCATAGGTTAGGGGCATTTTTCTTTTAAAACACCTAAATTTCTTTGGAGTGCTCCAAAGAAGCTGTATATGAATGCCCCCTTTTTGCAGAAAACAAGCTGTCAACACGCTATTCTAAAGAGAGAGAGAGAGAGAGAGAGAGAGAGAGAGAGAGAGAGAGAGGGAGGGAGGGAGGATTGTTTGTCTACGGAAGGTTAAAGAGGCCTATGAGACCAAATCACAACTACATCATGAGAAAGAAAGAAATTTTAGAAATATCCATGGGAGACCAACAGTCTATGGGACAGCATAACACATCCATTCAAGGAGGGCAGCTCCCAACGAGAAAAGCACCCCCGATTGGAGATCTAGAGGATGTCAAAACCGAAGTAGGAATACATGCGGAGTGTATCTAGGGAGCCTTAAGAGGGATGATGGCTGTGGTATTTGAAGGAGGTCAGCATTGGTACTATGCTGCCAAAGACGTCAAGGACAAGCTCATGGTATACAAGTTCAAAGGTAACATTTGAATCCTTAATGAGCTGGAGGAATGGCTTACAAGTCTAGAAGACTACCATTGTTTTTACCTTCATGGGACAAGGATTGGATTATTCTTGTTAGTATGCTTTACAAAATTAAGCCCACACATGGTGGCACTACATTTGAGATTTCACCAAGAAGACATACCACATAGGATCAGTTCAAAAACCTCATGGAGATTAGAGGATTCCCCTCACCGTTCATGATATATATTTGAGGGAGGGAAGTCTTACTCAAGGACTGCATCCTTCCCTAGCGACTGATGTGAGCACCTACAAGAATCAAAACATCAAGCGAGCTGCCAAGCTTGCTGAGGTTTTTGAGCTAATATACAAGCAACCTAGGAGCAGTGCATATTGGAAAGCATCAGACGCTGAGAAAATCCCCAAATTGTTTAAATGGCATGACACAAAGGTTGCAGCAACCCTGTTTCCAAGGTACCTGACACTATCATGCTGACAAATGCCTTCTGTCAAGCCAATGAGTGAAAGTTCAACTTCCAAACATAGGAATGTATGCAAAATGAGCAACACTAAGACAATCAAGTTCAGCATGACTCTGGAGTTGTTTGATGAGGAGAAGGAGATGGTAAATGCCCCTGAGATCCTAGATGTGGCTCATGAGGAGACAATCAGTCCCTTTGATGCAAAGCAATTCTCAAAGCCAGGCCGGGCCCCTTTTTCCATTTGATCCTAATGGCATGACTCTGCGTGTTGCTTTGCATATGACACCGGTGGGATGAAGGATTGGACTAGGGGTAGTGCCTAGCCCATTAGTAGCACTCCATGCCGTGTTCCTAGAGCTGCATATGTTGGAGACCATGCAATTCCATGCAATGATGACGTTAAGGGCAACACTCTTGTTGATGAGGAGCAGTACATTGAGAACTGTAACCACTATCCCCTGATGCATTAATGGATTGTAAGAAACACCAAGATGCTCAAATTGAGAAGTAGCATTGATGGCAACAATGTTCATATGTTAGTGGACCACAGTAATACCCACAACTCTTGCAGTTTGGTAGGTCACCTCTGTGAGAGTGTTGCATGTGCTGAAGCATGAGAAGAGAGAGAGAGAGAGAGAGAGAGAGAGAGAAGTAGGGAATAGCAACAATATTATCCAAGGTACAATCCATAGCTAAGGGGGCTTAACAAGGAGAGAAAGAAAGAAAGAAAGAAAGTTTATTAAAGTCTTCAGAAGACCGATGGGTCTATGAGACTCTGAAAATCCTGATACAACAAGCTGTGGTAGTGGAGCTACTAAACGAGCGTCCATACCAATGCAAAATGCAAAATGCAGAATGGTAGTACTAAGTCCTAAGTACAACATAGTCATGTCGATGGTCGACTATATATCAATCTCAGCATTGTCATCAATCATGGTTGTAAGACACGTTAAGACACGACACGTTAGACACGCTTCAGACACGAGTGTCTAAAGTGTCTTAAAGATAAGACACGCCATTGTGGTTATAATAATAAATATTTAATTAATATATGTATAAGTATACAAATGTACAACTTGCTAGCATAGCTAGCTGCTAGATTCTAGAAGTACAATAAGCTACACTTAAATAATGCAAGAAGAAACAATGCACTTGTACAATGTAGTTAAGAGTCAAGACTCGTCACTCAAGACTTAAAAGTTAAAGTTAAGACTCACGACTGAAGAGCTCGCAAGTTTTGAGTACTAAAAGGTTTAAACTGACAATTGAATCTTGTCACATGTGACATGAATGAAAACTACGTCTCGATACATATAATTGAAAGAAAGCTTTCGACTCTCAAGACTCAAACCTCTAAAGATTCATCCTAATCTGAATCTATGAGGTCATTGCCACTGCTAGATCCAAAGTCACCATCAATGATAGCATGGCTAAGTCAAACTCAATGTGTGTTGTTACTCCTCACCCACCAAAAAAAAAAAAAACACTAGAGTGTCTAAAGGTGTCTTAAGATAAGACACGTGTCTTAAGTGTCTTATCATAAGACACGAGTGTCTTAACAACCATGCCATCAATATCATCATCATCATCGGCAACAGCAAGATATCGGGATGGATGAGGCAGTGGAGGCATGAAGTCGGCAATAGAGTGCTGTCGGCCACTCAAAGGTGCGGTCCTCGCACGTCTCCTGGTCGTAGCTCTACATCTAACAAGGGCTACTGTGACCCCCATCGGTCGGGCTCCGACTCTAAACAAGGAGGGGATGTCCCCAAGTGTGATCTGTGTGTCGACCCTCTGTCTGAGCTGTCGGGTCACAGGCTCTGGGTCACGGTCATGTCGAGGCCTTGTCTCGGCGGGGTCCATGTGATCTAGCTGGAAGTGATAGAGCTCTGAGAGGAATCAGCCGAGGAAGAAGTCTGCTCCTGTCTCCGTGCTCAGAGTATCCTCTCACGGTGTCTAAGTGCCTCATGAATGAAACCTGCCAAACACCATTGGTCTGGGTAGGAGAGGAAACTATCCCTGAAGAGGCAGTGGAAACGCCCTCGGATCTCAAAGTACACACGACACCTGAAGATGAAATGCTCCTCTGTCTCAACCTCTTGCATGTCACACAGTGTGCATATGCGCCTCTCCCTAGGTAGTCGCTCTACTCTGCCGCTCTCGATGCGAATTCTGTGTGAAGAGACACAAAACTGCCCAAGAGAGGACCTCAGCAAGTGAGGTAGGTGAATCTGCATGTATCCTGGTGGGTCAATGAAACCCTCCGCTGTGATGTGTAAGAAGTGATCTCTGTAGAAGCTAAGCTTCATTGGGAGTTCACTCGGTACCAACCAGGTTCGAAATGTGTGTAGCTGTAGTAGATCCTCACGGATAACTTGGTTGACCTTGTGTGATAAGACCGGAGAAAACGGAGCATCCATGCTATACTGGAAGGGAGGTAGTCTATCCATGTGGAGCCCCAATTGCTCAAACCATCTCTCTATACGAGCATACCAGCACCTCTAGTCTCCTGCTACAAGTGCCATAGAAGAGGATAGAGCTATCCATGGTAGCCTGCTATGCCCCGAGGTATAATCCCCATATTCCCTAACTCGATACAGATACGTGATGACCTAAAATGCAGCATCTAGCTGTAAAGGGGGTGACCCAAACTCAGCCTGAATGATCTAGTGAGGAACAGATGACTTACCACGAATCATCCATGATAACATGAGAACCTGTGGCCGCTCCACACAGGCCCACTCTGTATCCGACAAGTCTGGTCCCCAACAAGGGCTGTCGTACATCCCCGCTGGGCGAACCAAGGAGTCAAAAAGCAACCCCTTGGTGCATGGATCTTGAAAGTGCGAGCGGAAGCACTGCCTCTCTAGTCTGGCCAATGAAGCATACTCTCTACTTAAGCGTGCCTGCATCACGGGCCTCATAGTGAAGCTGGGTCCGAAGAGATAACCCCAAGATAATGATGAAACTATCTCAACAAATGACCCCTCAAATGTGAACTGCTCCTGACACATGATGGCTTGAGATGTATTGAAGATTATGACCTTGGTTTTACCCAGGTTGACCTTCAAATCATGACTCACAAAAGGACTGTGATGCGTCTAGGTGTCTCTGAAGCCCCTCTGCTGAGGAAGACAAGAGAGCCACGTCATCTGCATTGAGCAAAATCTGGATCAGCGTGCCCACAAGAGAGCAACCTACACCCCCCTGTGTCTGCATCACTGTCTCAAGCTCGTCAATGTAGAGGCCAAACAAGGTAGGCGACAAAGGACACCCTTGTTTGACCCCGATGGTGCTCATGATCTCGTCTATCCACCCGGATCCTGCCCGAACTCTTCCTGAAACTCTCTCGTAAAGTGCCATGACAGCCCAAATGATCTCCTGGTCATAACCCAAGTCCTGTCGGCGCCGTATGAGGCAGGCTCTCGGAACCGTGTCAATTGCCTTGCGGAAATCCACAAAGTAACAATAAACCCTCTGCTTCCGTGACCTCGCCTCCTCGATGATACATCTGAGCGTGAGAATGTGGTCAATGGTTCCATGATCACGCCGGAATCCGGCCTGTCCTGCTCCTCTAAGTCCTCGTCACATCCCATGATGTAATCAAAAACACTAGAGCCCCCCCCATGTGGAAAGCATGTGAAACCACCTGAAGCGGGCCATCTGTCAAGACCATTATAGATCATGAGATCATGTATCTTGCTGAGGTCTAATAGGGCCTGCCCATAAGATGAGAATGGACGTCACCTGTCAACTAAAACCCGTAGCATACCTGCCTCTTCAAGGTCAATATCTGGCAGCAGAGTGGAATCATCTCTCAAGTCAAGAAGTGGTACTTGACGGGCCCTTGTCCTCATGTTGAAGTCCCCCACTAGGAGGACTTCTCCATGGCTAGAGAAGTCAACAATGGACTGATAAAGGGTAGCAAATGGGGATGTCTCATCATCACCTCAGATATCTCTGGCAAAGTGGGAGGTCTCAGGGGGGAAGTAGCAAACTGCGACAAATAGATCCCGACTGTCCATGTGTCGAATCCGGATCCAAAGAAATCTGGAATGTGTATCTCTCTGCTCTACTGAAATGGTCCCCCAAAGTGTGGATCTGAAAAGGACTGCAACTCCACCTAAACCTCGAACTCCTCCTGTACCCTTCGTCTCATCTCTGTAGGCATTCTCCCATGTATATCCGCTGACTATTGGAAGAGGGCGCTCTGGACTATGATGTGTCTCTGTATAAAAGACTATGTCGTGGCCTGTATAGGATTCCGAGAAGTTTCCTGGTTCTGACCATAAGGTACCATTACAGTTCCAAATGGTGCAGGACAGGGTCTCGGATATCTAAGTCTCATAGACCCCGCTTCCCTATGTAGGGGAGGGGGCAGGTGCCCTACGAGGGCCTGTAAGAAGTCGTCCCTCTCATACCACTGCCCACTTCCCCTCCTTCCGGGCCTGATCCCGTTGCTGCAGCAAAGAGCGCCTCTCCTCAACCTGTAGAGGCGTGAGGTCCTCGTCCATAGAGATCACTGGCTGATCTCGAAGGACTGACCTGCGTCGTAGAGCTGAAAGCCGTGCCTGAGTGTCATGGAACCGTATAATCAGGGGTTGCCCTCGGTTGGGATCTCTCTCCACCTACCATACCCTCTCTATCCTGTGCTCAGCCACACCCAAAGTAGCGGCCACGAACGCAGTCGCATCTACCATCTGTGTAGCCTCAGTGCATGGGATCCCACGTACTCTGATGTTGAGAGCCTTACTGGCTCTCTACTGCTACTCCATGAGGGTAGCCGAAACGGTTACCCTTGCGGGTTCTCGTTTGGCCACATCAACCCATCTGGAAGTCTCCTCAATAGCAGATTGCATGCTCGCAATCTGTGCCTCGACCACCCGGGTACACCCTGGGACAATGTGTATGTGACCTCCTGTCGGAGCTGCATGATATCATGTCTAAGTCCCTGAATAAGACCCGCTTGCTCGCGAATGGCCCTAGCCTGCTCTTGTATGATGCAGCTCTGCTCCTGGTTGAAGCGGACTTGCTCCCATGCGAAGCGAGTCAGCTCCATCTCACGCTCACGGAAACTATGTATCTCCATGAGCAAGGTCTCACGGGCCTCTGGTGTATCAGCCCACCCATGTTCATGCTGAAACTGTGGTGACTGTGGCATGAAAGTGTGGCACTAAGTCCGGAAACTGAACGGTGACTGGGTGAACTGGGTGAGGAACGGAGATGACAGTGGAATGGATGAGGCAGTCCCAACGGGGTGTGGGAGCGTGGGCTGACTGAGAGGGAGAGGGGGGAGTGAAGCGTAATGCGGAACAGTGTATGACACCTCCAAAGTAGGGGTCATAAGCGGTGCGAGAGCTGTAACAGGAGAGGAGGGGAAGGGAACAACAACCAGCACCATGGGCATGAGTATGTCACTGATAGTAGATGTAGATGGAGCTGAGAGTGGAACTAGAGCTGAGCTTGAAGCAGGGGCTGAATTCGAAGTAGAGATAGAGATAGAGGAAGCTGAGGCTAGAGCTGAAACCAAAACTCAAACTGTAGCGAGAGCTAAGGTTGAGGTAGAGATAAACACTGAAGAAGCTAAGGCGGGTCCTGCCTTTGCCTTGTTGTCTACACTTCGGTTGTAACGTGTGTTCACATCCTCCAATCGTTTGCTTTTTTTTGTTGTTGTTGTCATCTTTCTCGGCTTTGTACCCCATTTCTCCTAGACCTTTAAGAGAATGCTCCACGAGAGAACCCCACAAGTGAGACATGGAGTGGAGAATGGGAGAGGGCCTTTATAGGCCCCCCAGCCTTTCAAGTCAACTAGCATTGGCTGGCCACTGATCAACCTACCAGGTCAGCTGACCCACCCAGCCATGTCAGCTAACCTAACCCTTCTTGGGTTGGGTTGACCTGACCATGTGGGTTGATTGACCTAACCTGGTTGGGGCCTAGTTTGGGCACCCAACCCAGCCCTACCTAGCCTACTAATCTAGCCTAACCTAGCCTATCCAAGATAACCTAATCCTAACCTCTCCTCGCAGGCACACCCACATAGAAATCCTCTCTCACTATGAGATGCCACACTTTGATACTCTCTGTGCAGCTCATGTTGAGATGAAGATGCAACCATGGACCCTCCACAGTGCACCTACTAGATTCACCTCGGAGCACCAAATGGCTTGGATCCTTGACACCATAACACCACCTTGAACAACAAAAGAGATGTCCTCAGTTGTGATTTCCAATGCGAGTCTTCCTGAGTTCCTCAATGGACACCACAACCTGTATCCTCTGGTGAACACATCACGAATAATTAGCCTACCAGACGTTCAAATGATCCGGCCGGTATCAGTCCGCATGCCCGACCATGCCCCCTCTCTGGTTGTGACCACTGGGGGACCCGGAACTAGTGCTAGAAGGCTAGGGCGATCCAGAGATCCTGCGCAACAACTACCTTGGAACCACTAGACTGAGTCGAAGATGTATCTAACTCTGAATCTTGGTCCTTAGATTTCTTCTTGGACCAACAATCCTTGGCCAGATGCCCTCTCTCTCCGCAAATATAGCACTTGCCCCATTTTTTCTTATGCACTATCGAAAGTGCATCACCTTCACCTAGAGTGACTCTGAGCTTTCCCCAATAGATGACAACTACGAGTAGAAGGGAGCTTATATCATCTAAGTCCAGCTGACTTGTGGCAACCTAGCACCTCAACGCTCAGGCAACCATGTCAAAATCTGGAGGAAGCTTGGTGAGAATGAGTGCCGCCAACTGACTTGTGGTGAGGGTAGCACCAACGGCCTGCAACTGATCATGGAGAACCTTTACCTGCATCAAGAAGATGGTGCTCCCTTTTGGGAGCTCGAGATTGTACAACTGTCCCTGCAAAGTGACAGCACGCATTGCCGACATAATAAACATGTTTTTAGTAGTTACTATTGATTGTAATGTTTCAAAGCAGCTTTACAGTATGTTTGATTTCATGCAAAATATTATATGGAAACCAATGAACCTACATCTTTAAAGAAGTATCTCAAGCAATTCAATATCATGATGTAATGGATAAAGAGTAATGGATGAAGATTACAATGCTCTCATCATGAGTACTATAATTCTCTCAAAATAACCAAAGTTTCCTTTCTCATATCTTCAAGTTGAGAAGAATCACATGGGATGCAAGTGGGTTTATAGAGAAAAATGGGACCATTGACAAATACAAGTCCTACCTTTTGCATTTTCCAAATGCAAAGCACTTTGTGAAGAGTCTTAATGTTGGCTTCAAATCGAGTGTGTCGATTCTTCTACCAGACTTCAAATCGACACTGGAAAAGACATAATTTCTCTGGTGCAAATGAAAATAACACATCACAAACCATACCTCAGATGCACTATCCAAACTCTAGAGTACCGGAGAAACCTCCTCTATGATTGTCCTGACCAAGGCCAAATATCCCTTTTAGTCCCGATCCTCCCAATCCTTAAGCTCCTCCTGTAAATCATCCTCCTGGGCAGCATCCAATTTGATAGAGCTCATGGGGCATTCAAGCTTCTGTTCATAGCCTTGAACAAGCTCCCACAAGCCCCAATAGATAAACCATATCTTCATGTTGAGCTTCCAATGGGCATAGTTTGAGCCGTCGAGCTTATCCTCCTTACTCGTAGACGGGGGTCCCATGAAGCTATTCCATAACCTCGTACTCCTACTGCTGACCTGACAAAAACAGTCCACAAAGCCGAGAGAAAGAGATGCAAGATGGGATGGAGATGTGAAAGAAACTGCCCTGCCGACGTCTCCAACATGGAACTCCGTTGCTGTCCACGATTCCAACAGGCTGCTACAAACAGCTGCCTATGTTCTCTGTCTTTGGACTAGTGGCCGACCCTGAGGGCTGTCCACTCCAGGGACAGACTGCACTGAACTGCTGCTGCTCGTTGTTGTGGGCAGTCATCTCCGAATTGCTGCCTCAATATGCCATGAGCAGTTGCTTAGACGCGCCTTAATCCGCTGCCTGGAACCATACCAGACTGCTCCTATGAGGAGGACTGCGGCAGATCGACCTCAAACAGGCTGCTCCAATCGCTCCTTAGCTCGGATGAAGGACCTCAGCCTTCCTCACGCAAGCTTCTAGGAACTGCCACCTGAGTGCGCCTTTGAGCAGGTTGCTCCTGCTGCCTCTGCTACAGCAAATCGTCTCGATCATACCAGGCCGCCTCAAGGGCTGGTGGCCGACCCCTATATGCTGCCCACTGCGTGGGCAGACTGCACCTAAACAGTCGCCTCACATTTGCAGAAGCAAAACTCACAGCAGCACTGAATCAGCAGCTCCTCGAGGTTTCCTCTACGTTGCAATGCCCTCACAAGTGTGTCAGCTCAGCCCTCTCTAGATCCCTCATCACCGATGGCAAATGATACCATGTGAGAATGGCGCACGTGCAGATGCGTGAGAAGAGAGAGAAAAAGTAGACACAGAAGTAGGCAATAGCAATTGTATTGTCCAGGGTACAATCCACAGCCAAGGGGGCTGGACAAGGTGAGAGAATGCTCCAAGAGAGAACCCCATAAGTGAGACATGTAGTGGAGAATGGGGGAGGGCCTTTATAGGGCCCCCAGCCTATCAGGTCGGCCAGCATTGGCTGGCCATTGACCGACCAGCCAGGTCGGCTGACCTGACCCTGGTTGGGTTGGGTTAGGGTCGGCTTGACCCGACCATGTGGGTCGGTTGACCCACCCTCATTGGGGCCCAGTCTGGGCACCCAGACCCAGCCCTACCTAGCCTACTGATTGTAAGAAATCCTAGATTTACTATATTTAGAAATGTGCTAAGGAACAAAAAGAAGACTGAAAACAGCAGAGAACAAGGAATATTTGTATTGCTTGAGTGTCTGTAGTCTCATCCATATAGTTGGGCCTCTCTTATATAGAGAGTGAAGAGTCACACATGAAAAGGTGTGTACTCCAAAGTGTATGTGCTTGAAGAGGTGTGTACCCCGTGTGAAGGGTGTGACCCTTGATGAGAGGGTACATTACAATAGGAATGTCTCTTCCATAGAATGCCTCTTGTGAAGGGTTGTGTCTCATAGGAAGTGTCCCATCGAAAGGGCATACCCTTTCACAAGTGTCCATTCATCAAACCATCCATAAGTCTAAGATATAGAGAAAGGAAGACATCACGTATCGTAACATCCCCTCCCACTCAAAATAAGACCTTGGTGAAAATATCACGGTAAATTCTGAAAATATTGCTGTAAAATGTCGGGGTACTGCTGTAAGTCTTCATCAGATTGCCAAGTAGCATCGGAGTCGTCCAGATCTCACCAAAGAACAAGGAATTCCGTGATAAGTCGATGTCGAGTCTCTCGCTATCGATGGTCCAAAATACGCTCAGGAATAAGGAGAACATAATCATCTTCAATTTCTGGGACATAATCACCTGCAGGAGAAACTGCTTCATCGCCTGGAATGTACGTCTTTAGCCAAGATATATGAAATGTCGGATGGATTTTACCCCATGATGGTAGTAATTCCAATTTGTAACTTAAAGGTGAATTTTTCTTGATGATCCAGAAAGGTCCATAGTATCTTGGTCGCAACTTAGGAAACACAGACTTAACCATCTTATAGCGATGCGGGGCTACAAATAATAGCACCATGTCACCAGTGTCAAATTCCAGGTGACGTCTATGTTTGTTGGCAGACCGTTGTTACTGCTCTTGCGCTTTTCGCATATGATCCCTGACTTGGAGTAGAATGTCTTGCATTTCTTAAACCAGTTAATCAGCTAGGGCCACTCGATGTTGAAGTACAAAATTCGTTGGTACAATCGGAGTGTGTCCATAAAGTGTGTCCATAAGCTGCTTGAAATGGAGTCATGCTAATGGCACTTTGGAAAGAGTTGTTATAAGCAAACTCAAGGAGTGGTAGATACTCTTCCCAAGCTGCTAGGCGTGACTGAATATAATGTCGAAGCATTTCTTCCAGAACTTGGTTGACTCTTTCAGTCTGGCCATCTGAATCTAGGTGGTAGGCTGAACTAAACAGTAGAGTTGTACCCAAAGATTTGAACAGTGAAATCCAAAAGTGACTGGTAAACTTAGGATCTCTGTCGGATATGATATTCTTGGGCAATCCATGGTGTTGGAAGATGTGTTGTACGAAGAGTTTGGCGATGTCCGGAGCCTGTGCACTGCTTTTGCAAGCAACAAAGTGTGCCATTTTGGACAGTCGATCAACAATTACCATAATCTGAGTGTTACCTCGAGAGGATCGTGGTAGTGTTGTAATGAAATCCATGAAAATACTTTCCCATCTTTCACTTGGAACTAGAAGAGGCTGAAGAAGTCCTACTAGAAGTCGTCGGCTTGCTTTCATTTGTTGACAAGATAAGCAAGATGTAACCATTTTGATGACGTCGCTTTTCATCTGAGGCCAGTAGTATGTTGCACTGAGTAACCTATAAGTCTTGTTGATGCCTGGATGGGCAGCATAAGGAACTACATGATGCTCTTTTAACAAAAGATGTCGAACATCCTTGTCATGTGGTACACAGACGTGATCTTGATAATACAGAAGGTCGTCCGTATAAGAATAGGATGAGAAAATCTTCTATTTAGAAGTCAAAGGTTGATCTTTTTAAAGAACTTGTACAACTGTGCCGAAGTCTTTATCATTGAAATACTTCCCCTTGAATGAATTCGGAACATCCACAGATAATGTAGAGATTACCATAGCTGATGCTAGAGTTAACCTGCTGACAGCATCTACAACTACATTGTGTAGTCCGGAAATGTACTCAATGGTCATGTGAAAGTTGGCCAGAAACTCAACCCAGCGTGCTTGTCGAGCGTTCATGACTGGCCGAGTAAAGATATACTTTAGAGAGTGATGGTCTGTCTTGACCACCGAGTCGGCTCCCATGAGATAATGTTTCCAAGAGCGATAAGCATGTACAACGGCAAGAAACTCCTTATCATAAACCGGGTATCGGGTTTGGATATCGGAATGTTTATGGTTGTCAAAAGCAATAACTCTCCCTTCTTGCATCAAGACTGCTCCTGTAGCGATGTCGGAAGCGTCGGTCATGACCTCAAATGGAAGGTTTGGGTCAGCAATAGCCATAACTGGTGTGGTAGTGAATGCTTGCTTGAGTTGTTGGAAACTATACTCTGTTTCGGAAAGCCATTGAAAAATTGCTGTGCTTTTCAATAATTCGGACATAGGAGCTGCGATTTCAAAAAACTGATAGACCTTTGTATGGTAGAAGTTTGCCAATCCAAGAAAAGAGCGGACATCATGAACATTCTTAGGAGTAGGCCAGTTTCGAATTACCTCGACCTTCTTGGGATCCACATAGATGCCTTGAGCTGAAATAACATGTCCCAAATATTCGAGTTGGGTCTTGAAGAACTCACTCTTCTCAATGTTGATGTAGGGAGAATTTGCGCGGAGAACCTCAAAAACTTGGTGAAGATGTTGTTTGTGCTCATGTAGGGATCTGCTGAAAACGAGGATGTCATCGAGGTAAACAATGACAAACTTATCGAGGAAAGGCTTGAAGATGTCGTTCATTAGTGTCATGAATGTGGCCGAGGCATCGTTTAACCCAAAAGGCATGACCAAACATTCATAGTGTCCATACTTTGTTCGAAAAGCTGTCTTGTACTCATCGCCTTCTCGTATGCGAATTTGATGAAAACCTGAACGAAGATCAATCTTTGAGAATTGTGTTGCATGTAGAAGTTGATCGAAGAGGTCATCGATGCGAGGCAATTGATACTTGTTTTTGATAGTGAGCTTATTGAGGGCTTAGTAGTCAATGCAGAGGCGCATTGACTTATTCTTTTTTTCCACAAGTAGTACAGGAGATCCGAAAGGGCTGCGACTCGGCCGAATGTGACCTTTGTCGAGTAGTTCGGTCACCTATCTTTGGATTTCTTCATTTTGAGTGTAAGAAACCCGATAAGGAGGTTTCGACGGTGGATTACTGCCGGGAATAAGTTCGAATGGGTGATCCACTGGTCGTCGAGGTGGTAATTGCTTTGGCAATTCCTGTGGAAAAATATCCAGGTAGGGCTGGAAAAAAGGTTGGTTGAGGTATTCAGGAGGATCCTTTGTTGGTGACTCCTCTACTGCCGTAACCAACAGAAGTGAAGTCTTTACTTGATGTTTACGAACCCACTTCTTTACTTGTAGGGGCAGAGTCAACTAGGGTTGAAAGAGAGTCCCTAGAACCAGTTAGCTCAATAAGTTTTCCTTCGTGGACAAACTGGATAGTATGGCTGCGAAAACTGATTGATGGATCATAGTCATAGAGCCACTGTTGTCCAAGTATGACATCGTACCGAGAAAGAGGCATGATGTTGAAGTTCAACTTGTCCATATAATGTTGGATGCGAAAAGACAAGTTTTTGATCTTGGTGTTGCACAAGAAGGTAGTTCCACTTGCGAGTTCAATCTGATAGTCCATGGGACTAGGACTGGTGGTCAACCGAAGTTTGTCGACGATGAGGATAGTGACCGTTGTTCCACGAATCGATCCTTGGACACAAAGTACTTGAGTGGCCAGGGAAGCTTCGGGGTTGCTCGCAAGGCTCATGTGGATGGTATTTGCCATTCGAATAGCTTTGCCTTTCTTGTCTTGTGTTGGGGTAGCATCTTCTGTTTGGGAAGTGCTAGGTCCATATTGGAATTTTGCTTTGGTCGCTTGGGACAATCGAACCATCTATGGTCGCCTGTACAAACGGTACAAAGTTCTTTTGTGCTGGAGTTGTTCTTCTTGTCAGTGGCCGCATGTCAGTGGCTGCACCTTTATGTTGGGGATGACGGTGAAGAAGAAGAGGCGTGATCCTTGGGGGAGTGCTTCTGTTGGGATCCACAATACGATTTCTGAGACTTGTGGGGATCTTGAGATTGTCGCTGACCTTGATTACCCGAGTATTTTCTAAACTTGGGGTTATCTTGAGGGCGAGTACCTTTGGCCATAGTAGAGTTCTGTGTTCGATTAGCACTCTGCTTCCCTGTGTTTTGGAAATCTGTAATGCGCTCTGCGTAAGCAATAGCGCCAGCTATGGTGGTGATGTTTGCTTTGAGGACATCAATGCGTAATGAGGGATTTAGGCCTGAGATGAAAGCATGAAGGCGATCATCATCAGTTAAACCATCAATATCCAGCACCAATGTGGTGAATTGAGAGATGTAGGAAGACAGGGAGCCTGTTTGCTCCAACTATCTGAGTTTTGATCGTGCTTGGAAATCCGCATTGGCAGGTATGAACTGCTTACGGAGCACGTGTTCAAAACGTTCCCAAGTTAACACACTTTTGCCATCCTTTAAGCGTCGTTGCCACCATAGGAAAGCTGTATCCTTGAGGAGGGAGGCTGCCAAGGCAATCTTTTTGCCTTCAGTGAGGTCAACAGTATCAAAGTACATGCGCAGAGTTTTGCGAGCCATTAGTCAACTGTTCGACAATTTCGTTGACCAGTGTAGGCTTCCGGAAGTTTAATGTCAAGTCTTTTAGTTTTGGAAGCTTGGAGTAAGCGGTAGAGGGCACGGAGTTCAGTGTTTTCTACCTCAGGTGGGAACGAGTCCACATAGTCATTCGATGGCGTCACGTCATCCTCTGTATGTGTGGTTATGCGAGAATCTTGGAGTTGTTGGACTTTCTGGACCAAGTCGGAGATGCTGTCTTGAAGCTGAAAAATTTGAAGTTGAAGTAGTGCTTCGCCTTGTAAGTTGACTTCAGGGACCTTTTTTGGACTTGAGTCGCTTATCTCCAGAGAGGCTGCATGCAAGCGTTGCGACATATCTGAGATCCTTGTGAGAAAAGCACGAACCTACGCTCTAGTTTGTACCATTCTTGGAAGAAAGAAGATTCGGGCTGCTCCCTGAGGTTGCTCATGTCGGAGGGGGCAGGAGAAGCAGGATGGAACCAGCAGTGGAAATCTGATAAAGGAGGTCCTGTCTGAGGTAACACCGGTGATGCCGAAATAGGTGTTAACTGCTCGTGAGAGTACAGGGGTAGGTTGCAGAGTCCACGGATCTGAGAAGGGATAAGGTGCTGCTGTCAGGAGTGGAGGATATCCAAGAGAAGGAGTGCCTTCAAAGTATAAATAATGTCTTGGGAAAGGTACAACCTGTACAGGAGGATATCTGGGAGCTGAAGGAGGTGGAGAGTACCCTGGAGATGCTGAAGCTGAGGGGTAAAAGTCTCTCCAAAAATGGAGAACAAACTCGTGAGGAATATCGGGTTCTGGGTATCTACGTGTCTCGTGGAACACAACCTGGACTGTGCTGAGGAAGTAATGTAACTGAGGTGCCTCACGCAAAAGGTATAGGATGTGGTCCAAGTCACTGGAAGGGCACGTGACACAGAAGACCCACGATGCAAAAGCTCCGAAATGGGCTGGTTGTGCAATCTGAGCACGATATTGTGTGGTAGATGATGCCTGAGGTGTCCTTGAAGGGACTGGGGAATTACCAGGGGTTTCCATGCTTTAAGGAGGAGGCTTTCATTTGCTGTAATTTGATAATGAGTGTCAAATAACAATATGAAAGAGAATCCTTAGAAATAGAATGGAAAGAATCCACCTGGAATAGATTAGAGCTGCCCGACTGTGCTGAAAAGCGTATACTAGCGGTGGGCTTCGAGCTGAAAAAAGTACAACATCAATTGCGAGTTGAAGGAGGTCCTAATGTCAGGCTTCAAGTTTTGAAATTAGGGTTTGCTGTAGAGGGAGGCGATTCAGCGACCAAACAGTCCAGTTGTGGGCAGAAAGATGTTGCCAACAAAACCACGAACCACACAGGATCTCGATCTGTTGTGTAGAGGCGAGGTTTTCTTGTACAAGAGGGGCTGGCTGAGGGAAATTGCTGAACAACAAGGCCTCTATTCGCAAGCTGAGATGGCGAGGTGAAGAGATCTAGCAGGCTGTGCAGAGATGGGCGTCAGGCTGTCACTCTTCAGGGCGATGGAATGCATCCATGGCTGAGCAGATGCTGGCAAACAGATAGAAGGCTGAGGGCATGATTGGCATGACTATGGAAGGCCGCCAAAGGCTGAGCACAAGGCTGCAAACAGAAAATGGCAAGCTTGAAGTGGGCTTGGCATGGGCTGGCAAGCAGGCTTGGCGTGGGCTGGCAAGAAGAAATCGGCAAGGGAGGGGCAGAATCGACATGAATAGACTGTACGAAACAGCAGGCGCAACTTTCGAGAAGAAGGCGCGACTTACGAGACGCCAAAAACCGATTTACAAAGGTTGCAATAACTACTAGGCATTGCTTTTCCAAAAAATTAAAGGCTGGATTACTTGAACGTAAGGTTAGTCTTGAGTTGGGCCTTAGGTTTAGGGCTGGTTGCCCTTTTTAGGCCCTCTAACTACCCTTTTGTAGGGTGGTGCTTGGTGCCAAAGGGTGTGCCTATTCTAAGGGGTGTGACCCTTGGAATAGGTGTACCTTTTTGTGAAGGGGTGTGACCCTGTTTTAAAAAGGGGTGTCCCCACACGAAAAGATGTCCTTTTTTTCACGATGGGGTGTGTCCCTTGGGTGAAGAGTCACAAACTCTTCATCAAAAAGTGTGTACGATGGTGGAAAAGGTGCGTCCCTTGGTTTTGAGACAGCCCAAGCACATCAAAAGACACGATTTTTGTCGTGTCATGATGTGAGGGAGACGAAGAGGCCACTGATGACTTTAGGTGGGGTTGGCGCTAAAAATTTTTACACTCATTCTCTCCATCTCTTCCATGCACAATGTGCGCGGATATCCTTCTAGCGGAAAGAGATGTATCAAATAGGCGCTAGAAGGTGGGGGGCATTTCCTACACGCAAGAGCGAAATTTGCTCTGATACCACTATAAGAAATCCTAGATTTACTATATTTAGAAATGTGCTAAGGAACAGAAAGAAGACTGAAAACAGCAGAGAACAAGGAATATTTGTATCGCTTGAGTGTCTGTAGTCTCATCCATACAGTTGGGCCTCTCTTATATAGAGAGTGAAGAGTCACACATGAAAAGGTGTGTACTCCAAAGTGTATGTGCTTGAAGAGGTGTGTACCCCGTGTGAAGGGTGTGACCCTTGATGAGAGGGTACATTACAATAGGAGTGTCTCTTCCATAGAATGTCTCTTGTGAAGGGTTGTGCCTCATAGGAAGTGTCCCGTCGAAAGGGCATACCCTTCCACAAGTGTCCATTCATCAAACCATCCATAAGTCTAAGATATAGAGAAAGGAATACGTCACAGATCGTGACACTGATCTAGCCTGACCTAGCCTATCTATGCCTACCTAAATCTATAGTCTCCGGGTGAGCACACCCACATAGAAGCCCTCTCTCATTATAAGATGCCATAGTTTAACAACCTCCCCACCTGTAAGCCCCCAAATGAGAACATGGGGTAGGTGTACCAGCAGAGGTTAGATACCACATAGGCAGAGAGAGAGTCTGCCACAGGGGCAGATCTGACAAGGAGTGCAAGGCTGCCACATGGGCAGCATGTACAGCAAGAAAAGGCTGGACCTGTGCAACTGCAATGTGGCAGTTAGGCAGCGCCTGCAGAGTCAGAACATGGCTGCTCAAATGTAACAATGGCATACGGACGAAATATATCATTCATCATTTATTGGAAAGTGGCATGTGCATTCGTGAGTCGGAACGGTAACATCAAGAACTTTAAATGCCCATATCATGTACAAAACCCTGTCTTGCGGACATCTTCCTCTCTAATATGGATCTGGTGCCCCGTATGTAGATCAAGCTTAGTGAAACGGTTGCACCATGTAAGGGATCTCTGAGGTCATCCATGTTTATTTTAACGGACACTTAGTGGTGGTGCAATATGCGCATGCTCACGGGTTAAAGTCTGCGAAAACTGAGTGAATCATTGAATTCTATGATAGTGTGTAAAATCCGCCACCCATTGACTGATATCGTCAACTGAGATAATTTGGCCAAGGTGTAAGAGTTCTCTTTTGAAGAACTACACTTAGTCATCTTCGCATATAGAACCTTCTCTTCAAAGGACAGTCCAAAATACCTTTAGATGTTCTATGTGATCTGACAAACTACAGCTGTACACCAACAGGTGATCAAGAAATGCGATGACAAACTTTCCGAGAGGTCTGCATGCACCAGATGTCTCCGCAGGAGACAGGAGCAAAGATGCAGCAAACAGGAGCTGTTTGGAGCTGCAGGACAATGCGTGGATTATAAAGGTCCCAATTTCCAAACTTTTTAAGGGAGGAGAAAAAGGAAGGAGATCAAATATAGACATGTTGTTTGGACTGATGCTCTGGATGCATGCTTTAACTACCGCACCAATGTTGCATATAGTGGACCAAATTGTAGCGGCGACAGATTCCAGTGATTATGCTATAGGTTTAGCCTTGTTTATAGGATGTTCAACCTGTTGTGTTTATTAGTCAGAAGTTGACTCCAACACAGGTTAAATATCATACGCATGAAAAGGAACTTTAGTTGCAGTTCATGCAATGAAGAAATGGAGGCATTATTTATATGGATCCAAGTGTGTGCTGTGTGTGGATAAAACATCACTAAAGTACTCCTGTACTGCGTCAGACTTTGCATGTATGAACTTATGTAGGATTTCAATTTTGAAATCCCGTGGTGCCGCTAATGTGGTGGCTGATGCGTTAAGTCACATTGGTTTTGTGAACTTTATGAGTTTCGCTGAGATTCGAAGTGATCTCTTTCTATCCCTTAAAGGATGGTTGGCTTCAATGGAATGATATGACTTTAGCATTGATTACAAGAAGGGAAAAGAAAAATACGATTGTAGATGCTTGTCCAAAATGTGGGCTTGCACATTGTTTTGCTGTCTCCAGCATCTACACAGGGAGTTGAGCGGAATTTGAGGGCAGCAGCCATATTTTCAGACTTGTACGACCCAGCATGCCAAAATCATTATAAATTAAAGTTGCATTATTGAGAAAATTGCAAAGTATCTGACAAAATGCTTGCCACGCCAGCAGAGAACAGTGGACAACAAGCTGTCGGCTGTTTTGTTGCAGCCATTGCCATTCCAAGAGGCAAATGGCATGGATTTATTTCTGGGCTGCCTTCTACAGATTTATGTGGTGGTCAATAGGCTTACCAAACCAAAGTACGTATCACGTCGCCTGCCAGCTCATTGATCATGGGTTCAAGCTTCATGGCTTTCCTGAGAACATTGTGCGTGATAGAGATACAAAGTTTATGCATAGCTTACATTTAGCAGGAATTATTTACAGCATAGGGCATCATAGTCGCTCATAGTACAGCATACCATCCCCGAGACTAATGATCAATCTGAGGGGGTGAATCTAAGGAAGGCACTTCTGCCATGACATTCAAAGAGTGAAGCAGTCAGCTGGCCCTGTTAAGGATCAAGTCGCTTTCAAATAATACATTCTGCGATTCATCAAAGGGAGAAAGGAAAACACAAACCAAAATCTTGCTCTCGTAAACGAGGCTCCTCACGCACCCCCGCGATTCGCTCCCGCTCAAAGGCCATTCCGATCCCACGAAGGGTCTGTAAAGTGCGTTTGTAAGGCGAGACGTAAAAATAAACGCGCCAGTCATCAGCTCCATCGCCTTCTATTAACTTTCTAATATTTATCCCACACTGGATCGCTTGCTTCCAACCACTTTCAGTAAGAGCTATTTTGTTATCAGGAGTCCTGGTGTACGCGCTCTCGTCAACATTGCCCTCGCTTTGACCATGTCGTACCAAAATGATCCTTTTGGGGCGAGGAGGGCGCTCAGGTCCTAACGATTTCTCCGGAAACGCATTCCCGTTTGGAGGAATAGTGCAGCATTGTATGCAAGGCGAGTGATTCTGGTGAGGGAGGGTGAGAAAGGAAGCTGGGCTGATTGAGGACAGATGGGAATTCGACTCAAATTCTTGGACCGAAAATCTGGATGAGCCCAAATGCAGGGAGCAATGGGAGGATCGCCCAGAAGTGTTACTGGAGCTGCAGCTCCAACTGCAAGGAGCATAGAATTGTGGCAATGATGAGAACGATGATGAGGATGAGGCAGCAAGCAACCCATCTGCAAACATGTCAAGCTGAGCAAGCTTGGCAACGCTCAGGACCTTGAATCTTCTTCTTCCAACTTATCAGCAAGCTTGCCAACTCTCACACTTTCAATCTTCTTCCAACTTTTGCAAGCTTGCCAACTCTCCGGACTTTGAATCTCCCTTCCACCTTTTAGCAAGCTTTGCAAACAGAATTTCATTTCCACACGGGATATCTGTTTGTCCCCCTTTTTACTTGCATGGAATATCTTTTAGATTCCTCTCGTGTGCTCAAATCTCGCATTCCCAAACGATAGGTAGATTCCTCGTGTGCTCAAATCTCCCATTCCCAAAAGATAGGGTATCTCCCTCCCCATTTTATTTACTCCTCTTTTCTCCAACCCCCTACCCTCGACCAACCATCCTCAATGCACACACTATGCAAAGAGCACACTCCCACGCAAGGGAGTGAATCGTTTCGAGCATCTCCATCGCTTTCGCCTGGCAAAAAGGAGCTCCCATTAACATCAACAAAACCCATGAAAATAGGAGTGAGCATCAAATTTCTAGTTTTTTCTCTCCATTCTAGCAGAAGAAAACGAAAATGGATACCTACAACATGTTCAAAGTGTTTGTCGATTTTGTTCTTCCCACGCATTTCCCGATATTGCTGAGTTGAAAATTGAGCCTAGCAACGTGGGAATGCATTCAAGCACTTCATATTAACACAGTAATATCACAGGCTCTACTAGGAAAGCACAAAATAGACGTGTTGCATGCAGGTGTTGCATGCTGACATGCTTTTTCTATGTTCATGTGGATCATGGACCATTCTAAATGCGCAAACTATGCAAACACTTGATATTTAACAAGGTATTAGCGGTGACTCTATTAGGAAAGCAATAAATGAACATGTTGAATGCGGTTGCTACATATTGACGTGCTTTCACTATGTTTTATGCTAGTTGATTTAAAAATTGTGTTATGGAATGATCAATCCAATCTCCTTTAACTACGGGTTCTTTCATATTGTATTCATTCATTGAATATTGTTCTAGCGAACCAATTTGTAGTTTTTAACATGTGTGTGTTTAAATCTCCAATTAAAGATAGTTTATATTTACTAGATAAACAACTCACAATGTCATTAAAAATGCAATAGCCATTTTACAACCTGAAGAAGAGGGTCGATAATTGTTAATTATGGTAGTCTCTTGAAGCAACATTCTTGCTATTGTAGTCTTTATGCAATTTTAATCATAGTAGCATAGTCTTCTAAAAGCAGAATGTTGCTATAGTTGATTATGCTTACCAAAATTGTTAACTATAGTAGCCAAGTCTCTTCAAGCAGCAAGCTTGCTATTATAATCTCTATAAAATGGTGTTGATAAATGTAAGTCTTCAGTAGTTTTAACTCCTTATTTGAGATAATCACAGCTGGTAATATAGCATGATTATTGTTGTCACTGTTTCTCCCATATGCAGGTTCCGAGGGTGTTGGTCACCTATACTCGTGTCGTTGCTCATTGTAGCATAGGTGTTCACAAGTGTAGCATAGGTCCTCGGGTCGTGTTCTGATGAGAGGTGTAGGATAAAGCGTGGAAAGTAGATCTCATGCGCGCGTGAATGAGGAAGAGAGCTTAATCAAACGAATGATGGAGGCTCTCGCCTCCACGGGAGTTCAAGGGTTTAGAAGGGAATTTCAGGGTTCGAAAGGGGGATAGGGTTGAGAGGGCTAACTAGGAGTTCCAGGGTTTAGAGGGGGTTGCAGGGTTTAGAAGGAGTCCAAGGTTGAGGAGTGGAGAGCTAGTCTCCTTCGCGGATTCGAAGGATAAGGGTTGAGGAGGAGGGACAAGGAAGGAGGAGGATGCAGGAGAGTGGAGGAGGAGGGAGGGAGGAGGAGGAGGAGGAGGTGAGTGGAGGAGGAGGAAAGTAGAGGAGGAGGAGGAGGAGGAGAAGGAGGAGGAGAAGGAGAAGGGAGGGAGGAGGAGGAGGTGAGTGGAGGAGGAGGAGGAAGGAGGAGGAGGATGAGGAGGGAGGAGGAGGAGGGAGGAGGAGGAGGAGGAGAAGGAGGAGGAGGAGGGAGGAAGGAGGAAGGAGGAGGAGTGCAAGGGTAAGGGCATGCTAGAACACGATAGTGTAAGAGAGCATGGACGTCACTCCTATATGATTGAAAATATTAGCCAAAAACTTAGCTGTCTCTTTGCATATGGGATCCAGAATCATATCATGGTGTATTCCCCCACTTTGTGACTTTGTGTTAGATGGGAATAAATCCTGAATCTCAAAGAATCTTGCATCCAAATGTTTCTTTGGATATTACTATTGTGCCTCTAGAAATGAGAAAACCTCCTGCATAGTGGTCTACTAAGGTAGATCTGTAAGGGCTTTTCTTTATATGCTACTGTGCCATACTTATCTTTCTCCAACTCTCTGCTTTTATATGATGTTATGAACTGACAAATGTATTCTGTCATAGCAGGTGTTGGTAAGAAGGATTTTAGCTTCTTAAAAAGACTTCCTAGACCCTTTGACTCCAAGAAGTTGTAGGCATCGAGTGACATGGTGAACGTTGAGACTCGTGGCCATACAAGTTGTATTGTTTCATTTGTTGCTAGCTCTTTGTTGGTTCAATCATCAAGGAGTTCAGCACTTGCATCTTGCATAGTCAATTGCTCTGCCTCAATTTCTCCCGACTCTAGGATCCTTTGGTTCTGTGGCATATCTTCTTGGCATGTTGCATTTATTTGCTCACCAATATCACTGTCCATAACCACTAGCCGTGGTCATTTTGGTGCTGACCTTTGGGTTGGTGATTCTGGATCGTGTCCTTCTTCAGGTTGGTGATTTGAGGAGGGTTGTTGAGGTTGAGGCTTGGGCCCTATTTGGCATGGTGTCGCTTTGTTGATGGCATTGTAGGCCTTTTCCCATCTTATTGGATTGACTTCACCCTGGCATTGCACACATGAATCAAGTCCCAGTTTAATAGTGCCAATATAGTGCCATGTGCTAAGAGTGCATGTTTCTTTTGTGAGTGGTTAATGCATTTTACTCTTTTTGTGATGAGGGTGCTGTGTGTGTGAATCAAAACAAGTACCTCTTGGGGCTTTTATTTGTGTCATTTATTTGTGCTGCTCGAAACGTGTGGGTGCGCTATGCATGACTAGTGAGGTGGGCATTCCTCCTATATGCTTAATTTGCTGAGGGAATCATAGGGTAGCTAGGACTCAGTCATCACCTTTGAGCCCTAGGTTGAAATCGATTGAAACTACCTATATGTGCGAAGTCGTACATAGCTAGTGAGTGCTTGTGATACAATCTAGTCCTAACTATGGAAGACTTTGGGCCCCCAAATCTTCATTATTGTTGGGGATGGCTTGCATGTTGATGTAGTAGCACTTCAGTCGGCAGCTCTCGTTTATTGTTGTTGTGAACTGGACTCCATCTAGTGTTTCTGTTGGTAAGCTGAAAGGAAAGCAAAGAGTGGACACAAACTCAGAATACTTGCATTACTTGCTTGTAGAATGAAGAAGAGTGAGGTCCTTAAGTAGGCACCTCATACATGCTCACTGACATCACTGATGACTTCAGAGCTCCACAATCATCTCCTCAATCTGCTCCTAGATTCTCTCAATCATCCTATGTGGCTTTCCACCACCTATCTGTGCTTGTGGGCACCTAACTGTGCCTCTAGCACTCACACATAGAAACATAAGGTGTGCCTGAGGCATACACCTTGAGATATCCCAACAAACCCCCCCTCAAGGGAATGCCTCAGGCTATGTCAAGGATACATCTAGTCTCATAGTTTCTCATGCCATCTCATGGTGGTCAAGGATTAATCTATGGCTAGGTTCTCATGCTAGCAAGGGTTTCCTTGGGTGTAAGGTAAACAAAAGGGATACAAAAAGACCTTCCAATGGTTATCTCCCCTGCATGTACATGCACACAATGTCTGCAGGAGGTACCATGGAGCAAAACATACACATGGCCTACATCATAAGGTGACCAGAGGTGTTTACAAAACACACAAAACACAATAGTTTATTTTCATTCATTTTGGAGGACTATCCAGGCTGAGTACCTTGACATAAAAAGAGAGATCTGGAGCATACATAGAGATGATTTAAAATGCATAATCTTCAAAGGATGCCTCATCTTGTGGAGGCAAAATATCCAAGTCAAGGCAAGGTCTTACCACATGGGTAGTGTCTAGTGCCTTATAAGATGGTACTATGATAGAACAAGTGGATCTGAAAATCATATCCTTCAAGAGAACAATTATCTTGTCATCTCCATAGTTGTGTAGAGAAGCATATCTTAGGTATCTGACCTTCATCTTTTTCTTGTACTTGGAGTCAAATAAAAGTGCCATGAGAGGGTAGATCTCTGGCTTTGTAGTTGCTTCCTTTTTGGCAACCATTGTTTTGGCAATCTTCAACAAGGAAGTCAGGTTGGCATTTTCATCCTTTGTAGCATAACAAGACATTGCTTTATGTTTTGGCTTTTCACATATTTTGCATAAGCAAGCCATGAGAGGGTCTAACCCAGGTATTGGGCAGTGTCTTCTCTCTTACAGGGCTTAGAATAACAACTGAAATGCTTCAAAATATAAGCATTTAATGTAGCAAAGTCTTGTGACCAAATTTCAATCAATGATGCTTCTTCTTACATGCTTCATAGAAATGGCTAAAATGAATACTTTCCAATCAAAACCAGGTCTAGCAATTCAAAACAAAACTGAAGCCACACTTGTACTAAAGTTATTGAAAGTTTCAAAAAACCAGAAATGCTAGAGTAGCATTTTATGTAGCATCATCTTCAAAAACTTGTCCAAAACTGTCAAAACTAAAAGGCTGAACTTGGAGGGCTTGTAGCTCACTCTTCAAAGCAAGGAAAAGAGGGCTTTCTGAAGCAAAAGAAAGCTCATATACCACAGAGGGTCCAGCACAGAGGTTGGACGAAATGGTGTGCACTTTTGCCCGGGAGAGTTGCTACAGGCTGAACCTGAGTTTTGATGATTTCTCCCTCGTTACTGAACCAAATGACCTGAAAAATGGCTCAAAATCTTCGTCTTGAGGTCGCCCATCTACTCCTAAAAGGGCTCAGGCAATGGCGGAGCAGGCAGGGAGTATTGAGCAATAGAAGAAATTTGCTATTTGGAGAATGGCAGCCAACAGAGACGTTTTTTTCTCAATTGCTTGCAGGTGGAAGTTTGCCCATACTAGAGGAGTTTCCAGCTCAGAGGGTTTGGGCAATGGTCGTTTGTAGGCGGAGAACCAAGCTCTCTAAGATTTTGGGAAGAAGGAGGAAGATGGGGAAGAAGAAGATGAAGAAGAAGATGATGATGTGGCAGAAATGGGCTCAAGGGGAATCAAAGGGCTCTGATACCATGTTGGTAAGCTGAAAGGAAAGCAAAGAGTGGACACAAACTCAGAATACTTGCATTACTTGCTTGTAGAATGAAGAAGAGTGAGGTCCTTAAGTAGGCACCTCATACATGCTCACTGACATCACTGATGACTTCAGAGCTCCACAATCATCTCCTCAATCTGCTCCTAGATTCTCTCAATCATATGGCTTTCCACCACCTAACTGTGCTTGTGGGCACCTAACTGTGCCTCTAGCACTCACACATAGAAACATAAGGTGTGCCTGAGGCATACACCTTGAGATATCCCAACAGTTTTTAGCAGCACAACTCCGACAAGGTTCATTTTTTTGACTCTATAAGGTCCTTGACCTAGAAATTTGAGCTTGTCCTTATGGACTTTGGTATTGTATAGTAAAACCAAGTCACCTTCCTTGATTTGTCTTTGAGGTTTCTATCAAACCATGCCTTCCTTCTTTGTTTTTATGTTGTCATGGCATGGTAGGCAACTAATGTAGTCTCTGTATGCTTCTCTAATTAGTAGAGCATTTCTTTTAGCGATGCATGATCTCCCATATATTCTTGTACAACTATGCGTAGACTGGGTATTACAAATTCTAGTGGAACCACAACTTCAAGGCCGCACACCAATTGAAAAGGTGTATTTCTTGTACTGACCTTGAGTGTGGTTTGGTATGCCAATAAGGCTGCATATATTTTCTCTGCCCAATCAGAATGCTTTGGTTCTACTACCTCGGTGAGAACAATGCATAATATTTTGTTGGTGGATTCGGCTTGTCCATTCCCTTGGGGGTAGTAAGGTGTGCTCTTTCTACGGATCACCATAAAGCCAGATAAGAGTTCTTGGATGACCTCATTAACAAAATGTGTGCCTCTATCTGACACAATTTCAATGGGACATCCAAATCGAGTGATCACATTCTCGTACAAGAATCTTGTTGTGCTTCTGGCATCTGCCTTTCTGAGTGCTTTAGCTTCAGCCCATTTGGTAAAGTAATCAATGGCCACAATGATGTAGCGTGCCTATGTTCCCTTTGTTACTAGATGGATGGGACCCACAAAATCAATCCCCCATTTTTCAAAGGGTTTTTGTGCAATGACTGTTGTTAGGGGATTGAAGTCTTTGTGTTGTGGTTTAGTAGTTCGTTGGCATACATCACAACTTTTGACATATTCATAGGCATCTGACCAAAGTGTTGGCCATCAGTATCCTGCGAGAAGGACTTTTCCTATTGCTGTTGCACATGTCCACTTGCAATGCCTTCATGGGCTTCACTGAGGATTGGCATGATCTCATGGGCATCACACATCTCCTTAAAACATGGTCCTTGCCCATCTTGTATAGTTGCCCTACAATGAGTTGATAGGGTGTAGCTTTTAGAATTAGTTTCCTAGCATCCATTGCTTTCATTTCAAGAGGTGGTCTTCCTACCATTAAGTACCCAATGGTGTCTGCACACCAATCAAGCACAGCGTCTATTTGAAATAATGTGGCATCTGGTAGGTCATCTTCTATTCCTTCTAGCTCTTCTCATGTCCTCAATCGTGACATGTGATCAGCAATGAAATGTTGAGCTCCTTTTCTCACCACGATTTTGAAATTGAATTCTTGTAACAGTAGAAGCCATCGAGTGATCCAGCTTGTGGTATATGGCTGATTCATAAGATATAATAAGGCTTGATGATCTATGTAGAAGATAAAGACAATAGCCAATGGATAGTGTCAAAATTTCTTCAAGCTGTAGATCATTGCTCTTTCTGCTGTGGTGTAATTCACCTCCGCATCATTTAGATGTCTACTTGCAAAGTATACTGGGTATTCTTTGTTGTGTTTACCAGGTTGACATAACTCACTCCCTATTGCATAATTGGAACTGTCAGTATGTACATGAAATTCTATGTCCCAATTTGGTGACATTAGAACAAGGGTTGGGATCAATCTCCACTTGAGGGTTTCGAATGCTTGTTCACATTCGTCTGTCTAGATGAAGTTGACTAGGATCTTATATAGGGGTCTTGCAATCATGGCATACCTCAGTATGAACCTTCTATATTGTCATGTTAGTTGCAATCCCATGTCGAGAGACTATGTGTCCCAAGACTACTCCGTCTGTGACCAAGAATTGGCATTTTAGAGGATTCAAAGAGATTCCATACTCCATGCATTTTTTTAGCACTTCTTCAAGGCATTTTAAGTGATCCTTTTTTCATGAGTGTACGCACAAGTCGTCGAGGAAGACTTGTACGAACTTGTTGAGAAATTCCTTGAAGGCAGTGTACATGACCCTTTGAAAAGTAGATGGGGCATTGCATATGTCGAATGGCATGACTCTATATGCAAAGATGCCCCATTCTATGGAAGACGGTGTCTTTGCCTGATCTAGAGGTGCAATTTGTACTTGGTTGTACCCGTTGAACCCATCCAAGAAGCTATACACTTCAGATCCTGCTACCCTTTCTAAAACTATTTCAATCAATGGTAGGGGATAGTAATCTCTGATCATTGCTGCATTGACATTTTTGAGATTCACACATATTCTGAGCTTCTTGTTTTTCTCAGGAACAATCACAATTGGTGACACCCAATCGGTATGCTCGATCTCATAAATGAAACTAGCATCCATTAATTTTTCTAGTTCTTCATACACATGGGTGCCATACTTGGGATTTGTCCTGTAAAGTCCGCATACCTTTGGTTTGGATCCTTCCCGTATTGGGATGATATATACTACAACTTTAGGGGAAATCCCTTTCATTTCTTTGTAGGACCAAGCCATGCAATCTCTATATTCCATCAGCAATGCTTTTAATTCTTTTTCTTCTTCTAGAGTGAGCTATTCACCGATGTATATAGGCTTTTCTTCTTCTCCATCCAAGGCAAGATTCAATTTCCTTGTCTTGGTTGGTCCTTCATAAACTGGGGTATCCTCAATATTTTTTGTTTCTGTGAGCTTTGATTCCCTAACTGGTCTAGGCATTGCTATTGTTGCTTCTCCCCTAGTGTAGTTTTTGAAGTAATAGGGAACTTCCCTTAGGCCTTCATGGAACTTTGAAGTGCTTGCTTGGTTGCTAGCTCCACTGGAAGATATTTGGTCCAATTCAAATTTCTTGTCTTCTATATCCTCATCAACAGCTGCGAGCTCATCCCGAATGTCAGTAGTCTTTGCAATATGAGCTGAAATAGTTTGACCTTCTTGCATGGACAAGTTATTGAGCTTATTATTCAAAGCAATGCTTCTTGCTTCATTCTTCACATTCCACATACTTTTCACTCTATCCCAAGCTGCTTTTAAGTCTTGCAAGACTTGATAGTGAACTTAATGTATGTCTTCACAAACAATGCAATCAAAGACAACGCTTGGGCATCCCTGTGATCAAACCTCTTCTGATCCTCCATCGAAGTGGTAGTAGAAGATTGAGTCATAGTGCTTGAAGTGGATGTGGCACTCATGCTAGATCCAATAGGTCTAGCCTCATCACCATTCACAATGTCCCATAGGCCCTTTCCAACCAAGATATGCTTGAGTGTAAATGACCACAAAGTATAGTTGGGGATATCCAACTTGTCGTTCATGGTCCCAAAATTCTCTGAAAGGGAAATTATGTTGGCTCAAGAATACCTGCAAATAAATTTGCAAAGAAAGGCAAAAAATGGGCACCTGAAATGCAACTGACTACTATGCAATCACTTCAGTGACATGTATGATAGTGGCTGCTCTAAAATAGTCCCAATAATTGGTTGCACTAAGGCCAATCCCTGCTGGGATAATAAGTGCAAAAATCTGCCCCAAAAGACTGCTCAATCACAATCCCCTTCTAGAATACAAAATGCAATCAAGCACTACACTTCTGTCCCAAAAAATTCTGCTAAATTATAGGCAAACAACGGCTGAATGCAATGCCAAACAATGGCCCAAATGCAAAGTACTTCTGCCCCAAAAATCAGCCAAGCACTAGCTCATATTGGAATATTCTGAAGCACTTCATGTGCTAGGATGCAATCCCAACTGCAGGTAGCTGTCAATGAGTCTCAAGACTCATAAATGCAAGCTGAGTAGGCACAAAAAAGGCTTGTTCAAGCCACAAATCTTGCACCCAACACAATGGGAATCCAAATGCAAGTCTGGAAGAGCTGCAAACAACCTGTAGAAGATGTACCCACTAAAAACAAGTGCCCAAAATAGCCTCAAGCTATGTAACACTACAAATGAACAATGTGCCTTGCAATGCACTTGTAATATGGGCAAGAGAAGTTTCCAAAACTATCCTGGAATTAAAGACATGCTCAATGAATTGCCAAGCAACCTGTGATGCTGAATAATGGGTCTTTGTGGGAATGGAGTTGGCCTATTTTGTCATTCTATCCATCACAACATAGATGATGTCTCATCCCCTCTTACTAGAAGGCAATCCTGTGATGCGCAATCCATTGCTATGTGCGTTCATTTGCCCTCTCGAATGGGTAATGGCTGCAAGAGACCTGCAGGTACTTTGCTGTCCACTTTATTCTATTGGCAAGGCAAGCATTCAGCCACGTATTTAACCACATCCCACCACATGCCTTCCCAGATGAAGCATGTTTGATTCTCTCATATGTCTTAGTGATACCCACATGTCCAGACATGGGAGAGGAGTGCACTTTCTTGCAAAACGAGCTATCTATATTGTGAGTCAGGCATTAAATAAATTATGTCCTTGCACCACAACAACACAATTTGAAATCTGGATGATCCTAGCTAGAAGGCTTTTGCAAATCTAAAAATATGTGAGCAGCCTTGTTCTTCTTTTTTGTTACTATTCACCATTTCACTCTTCATTCTCACATTGGGATTAAACTTTCTAAGCTTTTTGCTTTGTGAGACCAGTGATGGATTTTCAATAGTAGTCGCACTCCCCAGGAGTGGCTCTTCAGCCATACAAACACCTTTAAGCCCTTTAGGATCCCATTCAAAATTTTGGGACTTAGGTGCTTTTGTGGGCTTACTTAAGTACAATTCCACCACTCTGGTTTGCATTCTTTCGAATTGGTTGAAGTGCTCTATCTTGGCCTTTTGGCGTTGAACACCCTTCTTCTTTTTCCTAGATCGTTTGCCATTGGCTAGTGCTGGAGGGTCAATCGTGGGGTATTCTATGGCCATGAGTGTAAAGAGAGTGGGAGAGAAGTAAGGAGTCTCACTTGCAACTTTCTCACATACACAATGGGGGAATACACACAAAGGTGGAGGCTGAAAACAATTTTCCTCTTCTTAGTTGTGAAAGCCAAAAGAACTCTCTCTAATTATAAAAGGAATAGGTGAACCCTATATGTGGGTCTCAAACCAAACTCAGCTAACTAAAGTGGCATACTAACTGAGCCACTAACTAGAGTACATAAAGATAGCTATCATCCAGCTATTATTCATGGGCGGTGTACCAACCGCATCTGCAGCTAACAAGTTGGTAACATAAATGCACGACGGTCACCCTAGCATATCACGAGTGGAGCATGATATCTCAACGCTCCCCCTTGAGCTCAATCCCAATTCTTGCACACCAAGGGTCTCTGAACTTGCGCAGCTTCTCTGCACCCAATGCCTTCGTGAATATGTCAGCTACCTGATCCTCTGTGCTAGCATAAACTAGATCAATAAAACCTGCTAGAACCTTCTCCCGCACATAGCGATAATGCACCTCAATGTGCTTTGTTCTAGAATGATAGACTGGGTTATTTGCCAAGTGTATACTACTCATGTTGTCACAATAAATGACAATTGGCCCATCTGTAGACTGATGCATATCATAAAGTAACTTATGCAACCAAGCTACCTCACATGTAGCCGTTGTTGCACCCCTGTACTCAGCCTCTGTGCTCGACAAGGCAACTCTAGGCTGTTTCTTGCTGCTCCAAGTGACTACAACACTCCCAAAAGAGAACACATATCCACTGGTAGATCGTCTATCAGAAATACTACTAGCCTAATCAGCATGAGTGTATCCATGCAACTGTATGTGAACCCCAGTCTCATAAAATAGTCCATACTGCAATGTGGACTTCACATACCTCAGTATGCGTCTAGTCGTATCCAAATGCGGTTTTTTGGAGCCTCCATAAACTGACTTACCAACCCAACAACATAGCTCAAATTTGGCCTGGTAATAGTCATATAAATCAAACTTCCTACTATGCATCTGTACATAGTAGGGTCTTCCAGAAGCTCACCTGCATCTATGCTCAACTTCATATTCTGCTCCAAAGGAACTGAAATAGGCTTACAGCCTATCATCCCATATTTGGACAGCATATCCAATCCATACTACCTCTGCAAGAGCCATATCCCACTTGTGGATCTAATCACCTCAATGCCCAAGAAGTAATGCAGCTCTCCCAAATCCTTCATCTTAAACTTCTACTTCAAAAGCATTTTCACATGAAGGATATCTTCATCACTATCACCTGTGATGATCAAATCATCAACATAAATGACAAGCAGCATAATGCCTTTCTCTGTTTTTCTCGCATAAAGTGAGAAATCTACCTTGGAAATCTGAAATCCAATAGTGACAAGATACTATCTTATCTTGTCAGATTATGCTCTGGGTGCTTGCTTCAAGCCATACAAGGCTTTCTTCAACCTACAAACAAACTCAGGATGAACAGCATGAACATAACTTGGTGGCTGCTCCATATAGACCTCCTCTTGCAAATCATCATGCAAGAATGCATTCTTTACATCCATCTGATGTAAAGACCATCCCTTTGATGCAGCCATGGCAATGACTACTCTTACGGTTGCCATCCTTGCAACCGGACTGAATGTTTCTTCATAATCAATGCCATATGTCTGTGCATACCCTTGACAACTAATCTTGCCTTGTATCTGCTCACAGAACCATCTGCATTGTGCTTCACCTTATAAACCCACTTGCAGCCAATTGCATTCTTGTCTTTAGGCAAAGGCACCAATTCCCATGTAGCATTTGATTCCAAGGCATCCATTTCTTCATCCATGGCTTTCTCCCATTTTTCTTTTCCCATGGCTTGCTCAAAAGAAGTGGGTTCTGGTTCTTGTATCACTTTGACCATATAGGCATAGTGAATGGCTATAAATCCATCATATTTCAACCTATCCACACGATACTTAACTCTGGTAGACCTACGCAAAATAGGCTCACTACCAGGTGCTCTTAAAACATCCCTTGTCTTCCTTACTCCAGGTGTAACAATACAAGGAATACCGAACTCATCATCAAGGCTTTGTTTTGAGCCACCGGATTCACCATCCACATAAGAGTGACTTGCATTCACATCAACCATGGGCTGATCTACTTTCTCTTTGCCCTTTCGTGATACTTGCATACCACTATCTGCAGTGCTTTGAGGAGATTCTCTTGATCTCAATCTGCCTGTCCATGGCGAAGTATGTGAACCATTGCTAGAGGACACTACAGGTCCACTAATATTTTGTGATTGCTGCTGTGAATTCTGTGCAGCATTACCATTTTGTGCATCTACATCATCAATCACATTTACTGGTTTATACCAACTGCTCATCTCATCAAAAACATCTCTGCTCACTGTAAACTTACGAGTAGAAGGGTTATAGCATCTATACCCTTTCTGCTGCACAGAATAACCAGTAAAGATGCACTTCTCAGCTTTTGGATCCAATTTGGATCTCAACTCATCTGGCACATGAACATAGGCAATGCAACAAAAAACTTTCAAATGAGAAATATCTAATTTCCTACCAATATACCTCTCCTCTGGCATCATGCCATGTATTGCTACAGTGGGAGTCCTGTTCATTATGTAGACTGCAGTATCAACTGCTTCAGCCCGATAATAATCTGGTAGGTCTTTTTCGTTGAGCATGGTATGAGATACCTCTCCAATATGCCTGTTTTTCCTTTCTACAAGTCCATTTTGCTGTGGGGTATGATTGCATGAATATTGCTGCTTTATGCCATGCTCTTGCAAGAACCTTACAAACTCATTTGAGAGGTACTCTCCCCCTCCATCTAACCTTAGGCATTTTATTTGCAGGCCTGTTTCTTTTTCAACCATAGCTTTAAAAGCTTTGAAATGCCCAAACACTTCACTTTTCTTTTTCATAAAATACACCCAAACTTTTCTGTTGTAGTCATCAATAAAAGTGACAAAATAATGATAGCCTCCAATAGATGCAGCTTTAGTAGTCCACACATGAGAGTGGATTAATTCCAATGGCCTCTTACTCTCTTGAACATGTCTAGGAAATGGTTTCCTTGCATGTTTTCCAAATTGACAAGCTTCACATACCTTATGCATTTCTGCAACCTTGAACTTAGGAAATCCTGCAACAATATTTTGGGCCTGCATTAATTTAAGTCATTGTACATTAACATGACCAATGAGTTTATGCCAGATATCAATATCTGCAACTACACCAATCCCATGTGCAAACATTGCTGCACTCAATTCAGGCATGTCCGCATCCAATGTAAACATCCTGCCCTTCTTCTTCCCTTTTGCTATCAAGCGACCTTTATTTTTCATATCCTCAACAAAGCATCCATGAGGATTAAATCTGACGTGCAAGCCCTGCTCAACCATTTGACCAACAGAGACCAGGTTCTTGGTGATATTCGGGACATGAAATACATCAAATAGGTATTTCTTTTTCCCATCCTACATAGACAAAGGAATTTTGCCAATCTGCACAATAGGATGTGCAATACATCACCAGTCTCCACAAATCCTGGTCTTTCCATTTTCCTTGCATGGTGCATCCATTCTACATGACCTATCATGTGGTTTGACGCACTTGAGTCAACATACCACACATCATTGCTTTCTTCTGCACTTCTCATAGAATTGGTCATGTGCTGCACCATAAACAAATGCTCATTTCTGTCATCACCCTATCTACTAGAGGATGCATAAATGCCTTGCTGCAATTTTTTAGTCATGATGTCATTCTGCTTTTTATAGCAGTCTTTAGCCATATGACCCATTTTACCACAGTAGTGGCATTCAACATTGCAGTTTGCATTTTGGCCTTTCTGCCATCCACCACGACCTCTTTGGCTCCCCCTGCCTCTAAGGTTACCACGTCCTCCTCCATAGGACTGGTTTTCTTGAATTTGCTGCATATTCTGATTTCTACCACGGCCTCCAGATTGGCCTGCTCTACCTCTGCCTCTACCTCTTCCAGCATTTGAGTAGAAGACAATTTCCTTTGAAGTTCCTCCTGAAGAAGATGCACCACCATTTCTCTGCTCTTCAAAAATTAGAAGAGCAATCAACTCCTCAAAATCAGGAAATTTTTGACGGACGGCAATGGATGTCTAGAATTGTGCATAATCCTTTCCTAGACCATTCAAGGTCACAGAAACTAAATCATCATCTTCCACTGGCGACCCAATAGAAGCAAGTGCATCTGCAATCTTCTTCACCTTCATGTGGTAGTCATTGATGCTCATATTTTCTCTCTGCACATTATGCAACTCCTGCTTGAGCTACATTTTTATGGCTTGCGTAGTTGTGCTATACATTTTCATCAAAGTATCCCATGTCTCCTTCGGCATGCTTGCATCCTGAATATGCACGATCATAGAATCTGAAATACTGATAGACAGCTAGTACATAACTTTTCTGGCTCTCTCATGCCATCCTTTAAATGCCTGCAACTCCTATTGATTGGTAACATTAGGAATAATTGGTTCTTGTTCAGCTCCGGTAATGAACTCTCAATAGCCTTTTCCCTTAAGGAAATTCGTCATTCTAAACTTCCATGCTTGGAAGTTGTTCTTGTCAAGCTTTTCAGTGACTATCTGTGAAAGAGCATCAAACGCCATTACAGAACACTGCAAAAATATTCTATCACTGCAAAAAACACAACTTCTGCCTCACAAGGGAAAATCTGCAAAACTGACGAAAGTGATATTTGACCACACAGTCACTTCCTAGTGACGATTTTGCATCAATTGGCAATAAGAATGATTCTGTCACTCCCAATATCTCTGTGCACAGGCATATGATGCAATTTCTGTGGTAACTTTTCACCGACCTATAGAACAGTGGTCGCACAGTAAAAATAGGGCACTTTTTTGAGTGCTTGCGGAAAACTTCCGCAGCATATACTGCCCTCTCGTCGCACCGCGAAGGGCGTCCAATCTGAGACAGTGCACTCTTGCACTTTCCGGCTGTGCTACCTATAGAGATTTGGTTTGCTTTCTTGAGCTCCTTACCACGAACCGAGCTCTGATACCATGTAAAGAGAGTGGGAGAGAAGTAAGGAGTCTCACTTGTAGCTTTCTCACATACACAATAGGGGAATACACACAAAGGTGGAGGTTGAAAACAATTTTCCTCTTCTTAGTTGTGAAAGCCAAAAGAACTCTCTCTAAGTACAAAAGGAATAGGTGAATCCTATATGTGGGTCTCAAACCAAACTTAGCTAACTAAGGTGGCATACTAACTGAGCCACTAACTAGAGTACATAAAGATAGCAGTCATCTAGCTATTATTCATGGGCGGTGTACCAACCGCATCTGCAGTTAACAAGTCAATGACATAAATGCACAATGGTCACCCTAGCATATCACAAGTAGAGCTTGATATCTCAACAATGAGTGCCTATAGGATTGCCAAGTCATTGTCAAATACTTGGCCTTCCAAGGTTCCATTATTAGCTTATGTTTCTATATCCCAATCAATGTCAGCACCATAGCCTTTTATTATGGACTCTTTAGGGTCCCTATCCCACTTAACGCTTGCCATGAAGACTGGCATTTCCACTACTTCTGATTCATCATCCTAGATTGGTGCTTCTAGTTGTATCATTTGGGCAAAATATTGTCATTGTTTCTCCCATGTGCAGGTTCCAAGGGTGTTGGTAACCTACAGTCGTGTCGTTGCTCGTTGTAGTATAGGTGTTCACAAGTGTAGCATAGGTCCTCGGGTCGTGTTCCGATGAGAGGTGTAGGCCAAAGAGTGGAAGCAGATCTCATGTGCGTGTGGATGAGAAAGAGAGCTTGATCATAACGATTGATGGAGGCTCTCGCCTCCACGGGAGTTCAAGGGTTTAGAAGGGGATTTCAGGGTTTGAAAGGGGGACATGGTTGAGAGGGATAACTAGGAGTTCCAAGGTTTAGAGGGGGTTGTAGGGTTTAGGAGGAGTCCAAAGTTGAGGAGTGGAGATCTATTCTCCTTCGCGGATTCAAGGGGTAAGGGTTGAGGAGGAGGGAAAAGGAAGGATGAGGAAGATGGAGGAGAGTGGGGGAGGAGGAAGGGAGGAGGAGGAGGTGAGTGGAGGAGGAGGAGAGTGGAGGAGGAGGAGGAGGGAGGAGGAGAAGGAGGAGGGAGGAGGAGGGAGGGAGGAGGAGGAGGTGACTAGAGGAGGAGGAGGAGGGAGGAAGGAGGAGGAAGGAGGAGGAGTGCAAGGGTAAGGGCATGCTAGAACACGATAGTGTAAGAGAGCATGGATGCAATGGAGATTAATTACATGAACACAATAGTGAGCTTGAACACTGAAGCCTAAAGAGTGGGAGCTTCATTCCATTAAGAGATGTTTATACATGTTGGTCTCTATACAATCCGGAGGTACCTCCGTGGTGGGACCTCTTTTGTAGGAGACCTTTTGGACAGGAGTCCCTCCACTTTTGGAGGGGACCTTTTGGGTCTCTAGACAAAGTGGGTGACCTTTTGGGTCTCTACACAAAGTGGGGGGACCTTTTGGGTCTCTACACAAAGTGGAGGGACCTCAAAAAGTGTAGGCTTTTAGTCTTTCTCTCTTTAGATCTTGATTTTGCAAGTATGATTGGATCTTTTCTAGAGAGGATTTTGGCTATGCTCATCCTTTAAGATTCATCATACCATCTTTCAAGCTCAATATATTACAATCGAAGCTTTGCCACTACTCTACACACACAATGCTCTCATAGTTGTTATCCTAGACTGCACTTCTTGCCCTTGTTGCCACAGGGTTAACAATTATTTACGACAAGATAAAATTTTGTTAAACATAATTTCCCTTCTTTCATAATTGTTTACTTATGAGGGAGATTTGACGAGAAAGATCTCAATTCCAAAGATTCTATAAAGTTCTTAGAATCTACCGGCTATTTGGTAGTGGCCTTGTATTTAACCATTAAAATAGGAGGTTTGGTGAGGTCTCTTTTGGGATTCTTAATATCTAGCTAGCTTGTACTTGCATTTTCTACTTATAGCTTCAGCTACTTTGAAATTATTATGTTGCAGTATTTTCAAAGCTTGATACTACATAAACGGTAGTGTGTACTAGTCCATTGTGAGGTAATACATCTAACATGTGGAAATGACTTTATAAATGCACTTACTTAGTGGTCTTGGATACCTTGTGATAAAAGAGAGTCCTTGAAGCCTTAAGTTAATGATAGACAAGAGGACAACCTAGGTGCTCGAGATCATTCCAAGGACACACTCCCACATCGTTATAAAAGGAAGGATAAGGAGACTTGCTCTTGAATCCAAATCCTATCCTTAGCTCGCGTGGGTGGTAAGCAAGAAACACTATACTTTAGCTCACATGGGCTACCACTCACTCATAATAAGTATGTACACCTCCCATAATCAGGCTTCCCTCTCTTCCTTCCTTTTATTAGGCTAGCTAGAGCTAGTAGTTAGAATGACACCAATCTCACTACAATGGCAACTGTATACCTTCCATGATCAAGCTTTCCTCTGTTGCTTCCTTTTATCACAGTACTAGCTAGAGCTAGTTAGAGTGACACTAGTTGTCACATCAATGGCAACTATGGACTCAAGAAAATTCCTCAAAGATTGGGTGCAATCAATGATGTACATAGCATGATGAGCATGGCCATTAATATTCTTGAGTTTTCTTCTCTAAACTTTGTCTCCATGATACCTCTACTTGTATTATTCATTAATGATTGCTTCATTTTTGGGTTTTTCCTCCTTCTAGACTTGGTTTCCTTTTGTGGAGAGATTAAAAAATGGCTCATTCGTGATCTTGTGGTTTTACTTCTTGACATCACTGAAGTTACCTTTGGAGGGAGTGGTTTTGTTGTCATTGGTTCTACTAGCCAATCCATCTACTTTCTCTACCTAGAATGTGGTCTAAGAACTCAGTTTTCACTAAGAGTATTGTGTTTGATTACCTTCTATATTGGGTCAATGAGTTGTAAAGTTTTTTTCTTAAGTATGAGGCTTTTGTGCTTTGTTTCTTTCAAGTTTCAACTTTTGTATTAATTACCTTTGCTTTCAAGTTCTAGCTTCTATGTTAATTACCTTTGCTTTTTGTTTCCTTCTCCATTATGACATTGGTTGGCTCAATTCTTTCATGCCTTTTCTTGTGTAGGTGCTTTTTTCTTGGTTGCTAAGTTATGGGTAAAGTTTGTAGTCGAGTGTTTTAAGGTAGCAAGTCTCTCCTACACTTTTATAATTGAGCCTATCAACTCAGTTATGTGGTTTGTTGTATTTTAAGTTGATGTGGGTGATAGAGAAATGCGCTAAGGAATAAGGAATAATTGTAGTTGTAGTAGAACATATTTACTTCTTTTGACTCTTTGAGGTCACTTATAGAAACATGGCCCTGTAGACTAGGTAGGATAGTTGAAGTGCAGTTCTTTTCATATACCGCTTGAATTATAGACAACTAATGTTGGATGCCTTAGCCTAGAACACATCCAAAGAGCACCATTGGGTCATAGATTCCCTGCTCTAGACCAACCTTTGCCTAGAAAATATTACCTATCATTGTTGTTCCCAGTATGTGATTTGGAGACGATAGCACACAAGTTTTTGAGCTACCCCTCTCTATAGATTGTCTAGTGTGGCTTTGTAATCATCTTGTCCAAGGTGTAGAGGATCCATTGGGTTTTCAATTGGGAGAAGGTGCCTTAGCTAATGGAGGGGAGGCATGCTTTCTCCATCTAGATGACTTCATTGGCCTATATCGTTGACGACGATCAACTTATTTTGGTCTTAAGATAAAATCCTTAGAGGTGGTCTACAGGACAATCAACATCCATCATTTCATTTCAGGGCCTCATTGATTGTTGGATTGGTATTTTCTCAAGGATTTTTATCGATGGTTATTTTCTTATTCTAGGGAAGACAAAAACATTACCCTATGGATCATGTCAGACTCTCAAGAAAAGACATTGGGGAATCATTATGGATGCTAGTTTTGTGTTTAGGATCACACTTGAGTGTATCGTCAATTGCTTTGTAGACTTTGTACATGTTTCTCAAGTCTCTTGAGGTTTTTTAGCTTGCTTTGTGTGCATTATTGTGTTTTCAACTTCTTAAGGTTTGGGAGCATGTGAAATCTTTGCCGTTTCAATGCTCCTCCTTAAGTAAGGTTGAGAGAATTTTATGCTTCTAAGCAGATTTCCCTTTGGAGCTTAGTTTGTTGCATTGTTTTTTGAGGCCATGTCTAGGCTTTTGGTTTGCTTTTGTCTAATTAATCTCATAATGAGCTTTTTCTTTTGTGCTTTTTACAAAGCCTTCAGTCTTTCATAATCCCTTTCTTTCACTTTGTTGTTGTCATGACAACTACGTTTGCTTTCTTGCCTAGTCAATTAGGCTTCCTTGCTCATTTTAGTGTTTGTTTATAGATGTTTTCCACCAATTCTTGTCTAGCTATATTGCTTCCCCATGATTACATTTTGCTTGCTTTGCTTTGTTTTTGGTTGCTTGTCATGGCTAGATTTTGATACCAAGAAGTTTGATGGTTTTGTAGGCCCTTGGTAGAGATGATGTTAACACCTTCACTAGTTATTAATTCTAAGGCATTTTGACAGACTCTTATGTGTATAAGTGTGGGGCAAGATGCTTTTTCTTAGTTGACTAAATGATATTTAGCATGTGTGGATGTCTTGCTAAATTTTTTTATTCTTTATAGTTGTAGTTTCTAGTTTCTTATTGCTAGGGTTGTTGGATTCATGTTGTTCAAGGCATATAACAGCTATAAATTTTGTGATAGGTACATAGGAGGTTTTTTATGATAGGTACATAGGATTTTTTTGTGGTTGGTCATCTTCTCCTCATTTTTCCAAAAAGTTCTTTTGGTTTCTAGGTTTTCTTCATCATGTATGGCTCTTTGAAGTGGTACGTGGGTGTGTGGCTTGTGGAATGTTCGATGTGTGTTATTGTCAAATTTCCATTTCAATCTATCTTTATGGGAAGTTGTATACATATGCATCATGATAGAAAAGTTACACGACTGATGTCCAATCATGATAGGTGATGAAGCAAGGATAACATAAATAGAAGTTGAAATATTTTTTGTGGTAATGACAACCCATAGTGATACACCCTAACCCCTGATGGGGAATGGGATTCATTTATAAAATTTTGTTTTAGATTCTTAAAACATCTAGAATTAACAAGACTCAAATATGATAGTAAAATGATGAGGACCTAGAAACATGTTCATCATGGAACTCATGAAAATTTTAGAGTATCTAGTGCAACTTAACATAGTCCACATAAGCATTACGTTTCCATGTTGATTGAGTTGTGTACTTGGTAGAATTCAATGAACTATGTTCATAGACTTTCGCTTGACTGGTTTGTTGACTTTACATTTAGCTCCTATGTGTGTTCAGAGGTAATGTACATGTGTTGTCTCTTGTAATCATGAAGCTTATTAACTTGTAAGCATAGTTTTCATATTTTCTATTGATTATCATTGAATTTGTCTTCAAAATGTACTTGTGTGGACACTTTTTATATAAAGGATCTCAAAATGATGTTCATACAGAAAAAATTTTGTAATTAAAAAAAAAATCATTACCTTTGATTGTTTGAAACTTCTGATTGATGTTGCCTTAGATGGGGGCTTATTGGATGTATATGGCTCAAGATATGGACTTTTAAAAAAATAGACTAATTTTTGTTTAAACATTATAAAGGAAACCCACAAGATTCCATGTGTACAATGGGAGTGTGATTAATCCTACATTTAATTTGTTAAATAGATGCCCTACTATATATGAAAATGATTTATAAACCATCTTTTCAGCCAGCGAGTTGAGGGAAGGGGAAAAAGGAGAAGCATATGAGCTCACTTGGATGCCCTTTATGATGATATGTTATGGGACTATGTGATATAACTTGCTACTCACTATTCACATGCTAGTTTACTCCTATTTACTCGCTATATTTACTCGCTATTTACATGCTAGTTTTAATGACAAGAATAAGCTCACATTCTTAGGGTCGCTAGCTACCATGATCATCTATTGATGTTGGAATTATGACTACTTCTACATAAATATCAAACCAATTTTTAGTCAGGGCACCATGCATGATTTACCCACACATGTGTCATTGTTTATTGTTTGCACCATTGTGGCATTGTTTGCCTTTACTTCTTTAGTCATTTGCAATCTACAATGTATATGTTCTACCTTGTCATACCTCTTGCCATTTGATGTTTTGGACATTGTGCTATGCCCTCCACTTGTGGTCATGCTCAAGAACTCATAGTGCTGTTAGCCATAGCATGCTAATTTGAATGGAGAAATATTAGTGTCCCATTGGCACATATAGTTTGGACCTACTCTTGTAGCCATTTCCACCTATAGTTGCTCCTATCTTTTGTTGTAAGGCCCTCATCCATGCCTTGACTAGGGATTCTCCAAATAAATAGTATAAGAGACACTATAGTATATGGCCTTTTGAAACATAGTTTCACAGGCAAAGAAAATTTTCATGAGGATAGTTTAAAATTTTGATTTCGAAAATCAATGTGATGTCACTCTTGGATATAATGATTTTTGGACATTATTTCTCTCAAGTCAAAAGAATGGAATCCTAAAATCTAGGGACCACACACTCTAGCACTGGACCTTGAACCATAAGTTAAAATACTGCATGTTGGAAAGTAATCGAGACCAAATAACTACACAATTCAATGATGAATAAATGACATAACATTGCACAACTTTTCTCCATGATGGAGGGAAATTTCGTAAGAGAGTATGAACGCTTCCATTCTTATAGACCTCAAGGTGATTACCTTTTCAAAAAAATATGGATCTTTACTCAAACTAGAGGATATAGGCCCTTTAACCCTCATCCTTTCATTTTCATGTTTATCCCACGCACCATAAATTTTCCATATTTTGGTGCTCACTCTTTTGCAGATCTCCTCAGGCTTCAAGGACCTTTCTCACTTTTCCATTTTAGCACTAAGTATGGACTTTAAGTTGTGAGACTTCTTCAAAAAAATCACTAAGGCACCTTAAATTCATGGTCACTAGATCTCATTGTCATAGATGTTCCCATTGGATATCATTCATCATCAAGAGACATCATAGTTCCACCTTGGAACCTTTGACAAAATATGAAGAGGGGAGAGGAGAAGAGTGGAGATGAGGGGAGAGGGTACAGCTAGAAGCACACCACAAATGACTAACTGTACACTAGATTTGGTTGAAAAAATAGAATATATACAAACCCATTTAGGGTTAGGGTTAGGGGATCTAACCCTTTCCTTTATAGCACTCTATAAGGTTAGTGCTATGCACATATGATCACATGATGGTGCTATGCACACGTGATCACATGATGTTGAGCATGAAATCTCAACACCTTCCCTCAAGATCAACATCATGAAGTAGGCCTTCCCTCAAGATGATGATTCTGGGGAATCGAAGAAGGACTGAGCATTACATTCCATCACACCCCTTTAATGGGAATGCCCTTCCTCTGCGTCAAACCAAGAGCTAGTCGGTGTTTCTCGAATAGCTCTTTACTGAGTGGTTTGGTAAAGATGTCTGCAACGTTCTCTTTGCTATCACAATGCTGCATTGTGATGTCACCAAGTAACACTCTTTCTCTGATGAAGTGCTCTTTGACATCAATGTGCTTTGTTTTGGAGTGATCTATACTGGATTCTTGGCCAATGCTTGAGCCGATTGATTATCATAGTATATTGTTGTTGGCTTTGGCTCATCAAAGTAATCTATTTTTGACAATAGTCTTCTAAGCCATATAGCCTCACATGCACCTGTAGTGAGTGCTCTATATTTTGCTTCAGTCAAAGACAAAGAAACAGTTGGTTATTTGTTTGACAACCATGATATAGCACCTTGACCAAGGAAAAATGCATATCCCTGTGTCGATCTCCTAGTCTCATGATCTCCGGCATAGTCACTATCACAGTATCCCATGCAACCGTGGATGACTTCCTCTGTATTCTATCCCAAACTGTCTTGTACCTCTGATGTATCTCAAGACTCTTTTGGCTGCATTCGAGTGAGATTGTTTTGGATTTGCCATAAACTGTGCTAGTGAGCTTACTGCATAACAAATATCTAGCCGAGTGATAGTCAGATATATAAGAGATCCGATGAGCTACCTGTAGTACCTGTCATTAACTGTAGGCTTTTCTAAATCTTTAGTAAGTTTCAAACTCTGTTCCATGGGAGTGGCTACAATCTTGCAATCTGCCATATGAAACTTCTTCAAGAGACTGTCAACAGACTTGAGTTGACTAATGAATGTGCTATCTGAATCTCTCCAGAACTCGATTCCAAGACAATAGTGCATAAGTCCAAGATCTTTCATGTCGAACTCTACAGATAAGTCTTGTTTCAATTTTTTGATGAAGCTATTTTTGCTTCCTATCACAATCAGATCATCTACATACAAAAGTGCAATAGTAATGTCTTCCCCTTGAATTTTGTAGTAGAGAGTATGATCTGCATTGGATTTCATGTATCCCAGATTAGCAAAATACTTGTCAATTCTACTGTACCAACTTTTGGGTGCTTGCTTTAAGCCATAGAGACTTTTTTTGAGATGGCAAACCTTATTCTCCTTTCCTGGTTCAACATAACCTACTGGTTGTTGCATGTAGACTTCCTCATCTAGGTAACCATTGAGAAATGCATTCTTGACATTGAGTTGATACACATTCCATCTGCTAAGTGTTGCTAGTGATATCAAGAACCATATGGAGTCCATCTTTGCTACTGGAGCATAAGTCTCATCATAGTCCTGACCATATTGCTGTGCAAATCCTTTTGCAACTAGTTTGGCTTTGTATCTCTGAATACTGCCATCTAGATTGTACTTCACTTTGTATACCCATTTGTTTGCTATGGCCTTCTTTCCTGGTGGAAGGTTGCATAATTTCCAAGTATTATTCTTCTACAAAGCATCCATTTCTTCATTCATAGCAGTTTGCCATTCTGGCTTGTCTACTGCATCTTCGAAGTACACTGGCCCTTCTATAGCCATGATGGTAGTCATAAGAGCATAGTTGGTGGTTTCCACCTGAATTGCTTTGCATTTCTAAGCATATGTCAATCTGGCTGGTGGTCTATTTTCCCTAGTAGACCGTCTGAGCTGCTGTGGCTCTGCTTGGGGTGTTGCTAGCAATTCTTGCTCTTCTTCTTCAATCTATTCTGTAGATGACTGTGAAGTCGATGCTTAGATCCCGTTGCTAGTGCTATGACAATAGATGGAGTAGAGCTACTAGTGGCTACATCATCCAATGGTCTAGGTGTAGACCCATCGACATACTCCCATTTGTCCTGAAGTACAAGAATGGTCTCCATTCGGTATTTCCATGCACTGTAATTGAAGTTGTCTAACTTAGCAGATGCCTCCAGATTGAGGTTGCTAGTCGTAGACATGGTGCAAGAAATGTACTCAAAAGTGTCGTGAAAATCTCTGTATGAATCAACTGCAAATACACTGACTATGCCAAGTGAAATCTCTGAACCATCGGTGAAGATAGAACTGCAATATATAAAATCTGATATGTATTCCAAGGCTTGTGGCAATGATGTCGGGAATAGCCAAGAGGCTTTACAAATGATGTGCACGATGCTGTGAGATAGCCGAATAGGCTTTACAATGGTGGCATGTGTGTGTGAAATCAAGTGCTATCTACCCATTGAAACAATCTACAATGCCTCTGTACTCTTTGAAGTCTACTCACTGAACTGATGAACGTAAGGTTTCAGGTAATGTAATGATGTGAAATTGTATGTGAGCGTATGGACTAACTCCGAGTAGGTACTAGTCGGGAATTTCGGGCATGGCTTAGATTGGCAACTTGGGAAAATTCAAAGCGTCCCCTCTATGGCGATCTAGTCTACTCTGGTCTAGATCTATACCAACTGTCGATCGATGAAAGAACAACAAATAATTCCTTTTCTTTTGTTCTTTTTAAGTGCTGGGTTAGATGCATCGATGTAGAGGCGAATGTACGTGAAGAAAGTGGTTTTGTCGGTGAAGCTCAAATGTGAGTGTAATTTGCGCTGAAATGTGCACATGATGTGACAAGCACATAGAGCACAAAAAAATGAGCGACTTTCCTTTTTGGAGCGCCCTCAAATTCTTCCTGGATCAAGAGATACGACTTGATCTAGGTGGAGGGCCAAAAGGAGTGCAAATGGTGCTCAATTTTTATGTGTCACTGTGGGTCACATGCAGTGATGATGTGGCATTAATGATGTGGTAGTGATGATGTGGTGCAGATGATGTGGCACAGGTGATGTGGCACTAATGATGTGGACTACTGACATGCTAATGAGCTGGTAGGGTGATGTGGCTTGCTTACATGGCTGTGATGACATGTCAGATAAGGTGTTGACGTGGCAACAGGATAGGCTTTGTTAACGTGGCATAAGGATAGGGGTGACATGTGGTAGGTGAGGTGTGATGACATGTGGCATGAGGATAAGATGACATGGCACAAGGCAAGGGCTGCTGATGTGGCAGAGTGGATAAGTGCCACGTGGCTGACTGTAGTGTACCGGAATCTAGGATGATTTTGACGAAATCTTTGGGATTCCGTCATCTTCTCCGTCGACTGCAAGGAGATAGCTATGGAGGTGTGTGGATATGGTGACGAGGCGGGCTTCGTATCGGCTTCCTTCTACTATGCATAGAGAGCCACTTTTGATTGGAGCCTTCGAGAGGTGGAAGCATGAAGGCTAGTCGTAGAGCTGTGTGTGGCCAGAGAGCTTAGGCTCTCGTTAAATAGCACTGGAGCACTGTCACTTAGAGTTTGGGATAGCCATGTGCAAGAGCTACTACTGGAGATGAGGAGCTGTCTTAGGCTATCTAGGGTGTTGTTGGTCGGTAGAGCTACAAGGCAATGGCTCGGAGTATCAGGAGCTACTGCTATCGACGAGGAGCCATCTCGAGTGGTCTAGGGTGTCTTTGGTCAGCGGTAGAGCTACAAGGCAATGGCTTGGAGTCGCAGTCCGGTTGGCTATAGGCGTAGTCGATGTTGATGCAGTCCGTGAGCATGAAGGCACTAGAGCTCCTTTTTAATTAGATCTTTGATATCTGCTCTAAAGGACTATAGAGCTTAGTTGTTGCAGCCTTTGGAGTCTGTTGAAGTCACTGGAGAGGATACTTGAGCTCTCAAGGAGAGGTTGTTAACCAAGGGCTTAGCACAATAGCACTCAGGCTCTTTCACTCTCAATAGACTCAAAAATCTCTCTTTTCTCACATATCTTTCTCAATGAAGAATCTCTCTCTCTCTCAACTCAAGAAACACTCATATAAATTCTCTCTCAAATAACGAAAATCTCTCAAGAACAATGACAGAAATCTTCTTCCAATGGACGGAATTTTCTCTCAATGGAAGAGAATGGAACACTCAATCTCTCGATCTCTCAATCTCTCAATCACTCTCACAAGAAGGATGGCGCCTCAGCGGAAGGCAGAACCATGCTCTGATACCATGACAAAATATGAAGAGGGGAGAGGAGAAGAGTGGAGATGAGGAGAGAGGGCACAGCTAGAGAGGACATCACAAATGACTAACTGTACACTAGATTTAGTTGAAAAAATAGAATATATACAAACCCATTTAGGGTTAGGGTTAGGGGATCTAACCCTTTCCTTTATAGCACTCTATAAGGTTAGTGCTATGCACATATGATCACATGATGGTGCTATGCACACGTGATCACATGATGTTGAGCGTGGACTCTCAACAACCTTAATGTCTTGGTGTCACTCATATTACATTACTAGAGGGCAGCACCTTTCTACACAATTAAGGAGATGAGACCCTCACCATTGCATAATGGGTAGGATGTGTGAACACCAATGAGTAAGAGCTCAATTGAGAACAAATACAAGCCCCAATGCTTAGAGGTGGAAGAGGCGTAAACCTCCAACATTGAAGATTAACTACTCACCCTCAACATTGTGAGCGTAGCAATGATTGCAACAATGTAGGCAGCCATGGAGATGATGATGGAAGATAACAAGCCCAAGGTGGCCTTATAGTTAGTAGGTTCATGCATAAGGTGTTAAACCTTATGCATGCATGCATTCATCTAATGAGACTGATATTGAAAAATCAATGCCAATATCTCACCAAAGATGGTGTTAAGAATGTTGTAAATTTCATCATATAATAGTCTAGTGAGGACTCTAAAGGGGAATATGGAAAAACCCTAACCCTAATCCTAAGGGGTAAAGTTGTATATAGTGCCATTTGTCTTGATTTTTGAATATAGTGTGTGTATGTGTTGCATTTCAAATTAAATCAAAGGCTTGTTTTCACTCCAATGTTTATGTGTTGCCTTCCCTATTTGTATTTGAGGTATGTTAACATAATTTCTTCATTGATCAACACCAAGAGCAATCTAAACACAAGTTTGATAGTCAAAGGGGGTTCATCTTATTCCTTTGTTATAGTGTAAGAGGTAAGACTAGTTATATATTGTTCCAATGCTTCCATCGAGACTGCTTTCCATGGTGGCATCTATTGATTCTCAAATTTATGTTTCTATTCTAGTTGTGTAATCTATCTTTGGGACTTTTTCCATAGTGGTTGCATCTATCGATCTTGACCCATATGATTTCAAATCTTTGGCAACCATTGTAATGAATGTATGTGTGATCACAGGAAAGAGGAGCAAACCATGAAAAGATTTCACGGCTTCAACAAAAAATTCAAGAGTGCTATAAAAAGGAGGAGCTCATTGCAAAAAAGGAGACAGATTTGCTAGCCTAGCTGCAGCAACAGGCTGGAAAAGAAGAGCTCCCTATTACCACTACCACTCAGAGGATCCCTCCCCACGACCATGCATCTTCTTTGGCCAAATGCCTTAGGGTATTGTACTATCACGTCCCTTCAGGTCAACTGTTCCCTGCCTCCCCTGTAACTCAGACGACCACTGCCCCCTGCGGTTTAGACCTCCACTGCCTCCCCTTTGACGACTCTCCCTACCACCATAGTGCCTCAGCATACGTCTTATGTTACACCCTCTCCATCGGCAGCCACTTTAATTGTTTACAAGAGACCAGTGGCAAGGAACGACCCAATTGGTGTCTCTGTCAAAGTGCGCAATGAAGCTACTCCCCCCCCTAGATTTCAAGCCGCTTGAACCCAAGCCTCGAAGCAGAAGCCACAAAGCGTGCCACATCCTCGCATTCTTGGCACGATCATCCTACGAGTGGTTGCCCACCTGGAGCCAAAGGAAGAATCACAGGAGGCAGCTTAACACGCTTTTCATTTGTGGTTCGAATTATGTTAAGATGATGACTAGGTTGTTTAGTATAGACTCTGCTAGTGAGCAGAACTGTCGGATTTATGCTAGTCTTTTTTTACTATTGTAAATATTGTTGACACTTTTTTAATATAAACCCACATTTTAAAATTAAAAAAACAACCTTGTTAACCTTTGGCTGGGTTAACCATGTGCCACGTTGGTAACCCTTGGCCGGGTTGCCACATGGTACATGCCACGTGCCACGTTGCTCGCTAAACCTTTATCAGGTTGTCCAAGGATGAGGTTCTTGTACAACTCTTCTTGAGGTAAGACTTATCCCTTTTAGGTTATACTCTTTGGTGGAATTGTCATAAATACACAATCGATAAATACACAATCGTGGTGCTTGGTGTGTGATTGTTTCAAGATAGTTATGGTAATTTCAGTATGTGTCAAAATTACATTGAACAATTTGATAATCACAAAAATAACCACTTAGAAACACTTACGATATAATCCCTTTTGCAAGTACTTATGAAGAGGCTTCCTCTTCTTAGGTGCGGGGCAAGACACCACTTGATGGGTGTCCTACCCCCATCTTGTGATGTCCCCTCGGGTAAGGGGGTACACACACACACATGCACACATGCACACATGCATGCACTCACACTCACACACACACACACACTTTCTAACCCTTCCTCACTTTTTGAACCCTAGCTCCCTTATATTCCACCTTACCCCCCTCCCCTTTTTTTTATTTTTTATTTTTTATTAAATTATATTTAATTCTATTTAATTTTTTAATTTTTACTATTTATTTAATTTTTAATTATTATTTTTTGCTTTCATTAAGCTCCCCCCACTTTCCTTGTTTAGTAAATTTTTCCTTATCTCGTTTAATTTATTTTAATTTATTTTATTTTTAAAATTTACCTTCTATTAAATTCCCTCTTGTCCAAAATTCCCCTTTCCCCCTATTTTTCCTATTGTCCTTTATTTTTTCCTAAATTCCTAACATTTTTTCTAAATAGTTCATTTTTCCTTGACTTTTTTCTTATTTTAGCCTAATTTCAATACAAGTGTTTTTTCTTTTTTCTCATTTAATTTCTTTTTCTAAAATTCTTCTACTTTTTATTATTATTTCTCCTTTCTCAAATTTTTACGAAATTTTCTTAAAATTTTTCTTTTATTTCCTATTTTCCCTAAGTTTTTCCTAATTTTTAAAATTATTCCCTGAGTTATTTCCTAATTATCTCCTATTTTCTCCCTAATTTTTTCTAATGTTTTCTTAAACTTTTCCTAAGTATTCCCCTATTTTTCCTAGTTCTCCTCTCTTAAAACTTTAGTTTTAATCCTTGTAGTATTTTTCGTAAATTTTTTCTTTTTTGAAAATGAAGAAATTCCCTTTAATTTTTTCTTTTACTTTGCTCCTTTTATTTCATATTATATTTGCTTTTTGATTTTTCCTAATAACTATATTTTTAAACCTATTCTATTTGTTTTATTTCGTCTAGTCACTACTCGCTAGCACTTACTACCCTATTTTCCCCCCCACTCCTCGATTTCTGCATGACCTCATCATTGCAAGGTGTCTGCCGCCCTAATTTTTCTTGGGCCTCACCCTCCTCTCCTACCTGACCCTCCTGACTTTGCTCACCTCTCCCTATTTAAACCCCCTCTACCAAATGCCCCCTCACTTACGCTAAGTCTACCCACTATCTAGTGCCCAATGCCCATAGAGCCTTTACTCACTCGGGCGCTCCTCTCCCCTTTGTCCCTGAGACAGTTGTGGCGGTGCTGCCAGGTTGCCCATGCCCTACCTCGTTTTGTGCAACTTCCTATGACTAGTATGCTCCCACAACTCCCAGTATAGTCTGTGGCAATGTGCCGCTCTAACCGTGTGGACTTAGTGGCTCGTATTGCTCTTCCACCCCCGCGGCCCTCAAATTTTGTTGACGCGTTGTGGAGCTCAGTTGCTCATGAGTTGTACTGCTCTTCAAACCCCCGTGCCACTTCGAATTTTGCTGACGCACTCCTCGTATTCCACTCTGCATGGCGACCTTGACCTCACAAGTTCAAAGAACCCCTCCCCCCTCCCTTTTTGCTTCCTTCATTTATTAAACCCCCTCCCCCCTCCCTTTTTATAAGTCTTAAATATTAGACCCCCTCCCCCCTCCCTTGTTATTACCTTTACTTCTTTAAAACACCCCTTCCCCCTCCCTTGTTATTACCTTTACGTCTTTAAAACACCCCTCTCTCTCCTCATTAAACAAAACCCCCTTTGTTTTGAAAAACAACCCCCCTTCATAACTCTTACTTATCTATACATTTCTTTTGTTCCCCCCTATTAAATAACAACCCCCCTTTATTATCCTTACTATTTCTCCTTTCCCCCCCTATTTCTACATATTGTTAGCTTGTGCCCTTTATTTTCTTACCCTTAATTTCCTACAAATTACCCCTCTTTTTCTTTATAATTCCTAACATATCTCTCCATTTTCTTCCTAAATAAATCTATCTCCCAAATCCCACCTCTGACCAATATTTCTTTATACTTTAAACTATCTCTTTCCAGTTTCTTCCCCCTCCCTTCCTTTTAAACTCCTTCCAAAAGTCCCCCTCCTACGTATTATATTTCTCACCCCCCTGCCATTCACTTTCCTTCCAACCTCATTACAATTGTGTCTAAAACTCACCCTACAATTTCTATCCTCTATCCTCTAATACAAACCCCCCCTATGCTAGATATGTACATGTAAATATTAATACCTAAGTTCCCCCTCTCTATATATGTATTTCTAGTTCCCCCCCCCCCCCCCCCCCCCTCCAAGTATTTATATCTAGACCTCCCCTTTTCCCCACCCATCTCTATATACACATTTCTCCCTGCTTCCCCCTCCTCTCTATAGAGGTATCTTCCCCCTTTATTTCTACTTATTTTCTTTAGTTCTACTTCCCTCCCCCTTCTCTATTATTTTTCCTTTGGTTTCCCTTCTAGTTCCCCTTCGATTTTTACCTTCTAATTAACCCCCTCATCCCTTTGCAATTATGTCGTCCTTTTTTTACATTTTCACACATATAAATCCCATCTTTTACACTTAAATTCTTACATCGTGCTAGTTAAGTTCATGACTAAGCTTCTAATTTATTGTGACCCCGATAATAAGGGAGGAATATTTATGACACCTGTCTTCCCAATTTAAGTTAACATGGTTCTTATCATGTTTTCTTATTGGATGGTGCCAGGTATGTAGATTCTCCTCTTTAGTAAATAAGATGCTTGTCAGGACTGCATAGGCGTTATTATTTACACTTTTGTACCAACTTTTGGTTTTATGAACAGCCATGTAATAAATAAATTTTTATCCACCTTATCTGAGCTTTGTGTGCCGTGTTGTTAAAAGGTTTTTTATTTTAAACACACACACACACCCAAACCTTGTTAACCTTTGGCTGGGTTAACCATGTGCCATGTTGGTAACCCTTGGCCGGGTTGCCACAAAAATAACCACTCAGAAACACTTACAATATAATCCCTGTTGCAAGTACTTATAAAGAGGCTTCCTATTTTTAGGTGCGGGGTAGGACACCACTTGATGGGTGTCTTGTCCCCATCTTGTGGTGTCCCCCTGAGTAAGGGGGTACACACACACACACACACACACACACACACACACACACTTTCTAACCCTTCCTCCCTTTTTGAACCCTAGCTCCATTATATTCCACCTTACCGCCCTCCCCTTTTTTTATTTTTTACTTTTTATTTTTTATTAAATTGTATTTAATTCTATTTATTTTTTTAATTATTAATTTTATTAAATTTTCTCATTATTATTTTTGCTTTCATTAAACTCCCCTCACTTTCCTTGCTTAGTAAAATTTTCCTTATCCCAATGAATTTTATTTTTTATTTTTTATTTTTTAAATTTACCATCCTATTAAATTCCCTCTTGTGCAAAATTCCCCTTTCCTCCTATTTTTCCTGAATTCCTAATGTTTTTTCTAAATAGTTCCTTTTTCGTAGACCTTTTTCTTATTTTAGCCTAATTTCACTACAATTCTTTTTTCTTTTTTCTAATTTAATTTATTTTTCTAAATTTCCTCTACTTTTTATTATTACTTCTCCTTTCTCAAAATTTTACCAAATTTTCTTAAATGTTTCCTTTTATTTCCTATTTTCCCTAAGTTTTTCCTAATTTTTAAAATTATTCCCCGAGTTATTTGTGCCGTGTTGTTAAAAGGTTTTTTATTTTAAACTCACGCACACACACACACACACTCCTCGATGTAATTTCTAAATATATTTTCTACCATCTTCCTTTATACATTTAGATATTTAGATATTTCTCTAAATAAAGACAATAACCAATGCAAAAGAAGCAGCCAACATAAATATAAGTAAATACATAAGGCACTCTAGATCACTTACTAAACTTAGGTCATTTATCAAAGTATCAAAATCCAACAACTCGGAAAATCCTACATACTTAGGAGAGGAAATGACACAACTATGTGTGTGTGTGTGTGTGTGTGTGTGTACATATGTAATCAAAAATCTAAATCTATATATTTATTTATTTAAAATTTTAACTCCAAAAAGAGACCAAAATTACAACTAAAGAAATAATCTAATTAAAAAAATATATACCCAAAAAATTTATAATGAAAACTAAATGAATCTAGAAATCTTAACCCAAAACTCTAGTAAAGTACTCAAACTTAGTAAAAAATCCTAGAGCCAACTAAATCAGTGAGAAAATATATGAAGATGTAATTAATAAAAGCAAAGTAAAATCTATGAAGATGTAATTAATAAAAGAAAAGTAAAATAATATCATTATATGACAAAAAGGAGCCACCAAAGAAATATAATACATTCTAGATCATTAGCTTAAACTAAAACAAACTCTATGAAGAAAAACCTAATCAAAGCTTAATTTGTTAACTAAAAATTTAAAAAAAAATAAATATATCCTAAAAGCTCACCAAAATAATTTCCCCCTTCATTGATGTAAGCACACTTCATTATGCAGGGCATGATATACTTAGATTACATATGTGATTTAATCCATTCAATTTCATCCAATACATCTTTGTTATCTAACCAAAATTCATATTTTTTGAATATATATATATATATAAGGGTGTGTGTGTGTGTGTGTGTGTTTAAGACAAGGGAAATTTGGAAAAAAAAAACCAAAAACACTGTTTACGAAGAGATAATTAGAGAATTAAAAAGGACTAAAGACTTAAGAGATATAACTAGATGATGATACATCTCAAAAACCACAACTATACATCTACCAATTTATACATAAAATAAAATATAAACACTACATAATCAACAATGCATATCCATAATAAGCTTGAAGCATATCTCTATAGTATATCTTAGTAAACCAATTATCAAGAATAAGAAAGAAAGAAAAGGACTTGCAACTTTAACTAGAACTTAGACTAAAACATTAATTGGAAAAAAAATTAAAAATTATAATTACAGAAATTATTAACACGACATATCATGACAATCCCGGATTAAAGAACTCTGTAAAGCACCAAGCACATTAAGCCGACAAGAACATGAAGGACCAATTATCAAGAATAAGAAAGAAAGAAAAGGACTTGCAACTTTAACTAGAACTTAGACTAAAACATTAATTGGAAAAAAAATTAAAAATTATAATTACAGAAATTATTAACACGACATATCATGACAATCCCGAATTAAAGAACTCTGTAAAGCACCAAGCACATTAAGCCGACAAGAACATGAAGGACCACTTTGCCTATTATATATATATATATATATATGCATGCATGCATGCATGCATGTATGTATGTATGTATGTATATATACATAAGATTGAATCAAGCCAAAAGAGAGAACTTATAACATCCATAGGGAGTGATGAATGAAAACACAACAAGACAAAGCACCCATAGACACGCACACAGATGCATTTAGTGAACTAAAAAAAAAACTTACGGGTGCGTCTATTTGTGCATCTAGAGACCCGCATCTAACAGTGCGTCTATATAGAAGACAGACGCGCATATAGATGCACACTTAGATGTGTAAATAGATGCTCCGCTAAAAAATTTAAAAAATAGACAGACGCATCGTTAAATGTGTATATAGACGCATTTATATATGGTCTTATAGACGCTTTTATAGACGGGCAAATAGACGCTCCTCGAACAAACAGATGCGTATATAGACGCGTTTATAGATGGATTGATAGATGCGCTACATAATATATTTTTTTTAAATTTACAGAATGCTGTGTATGTTGTGTATGCTATATAGTTACAGGAATCCCATTTCCACATTGTGTAATTCAATTCTTACAGCCAACCGTATTTTAATTACAATTCCAAATAAAACATTACAACTCCAAAACACAATAAAATTGAAAGCTCAAAAAGTGCTTGTATGTACATATAGCACGAAGCTAATCCACGTCATGTGGCTTCAAGTACAAAAAATAAGAGGAGTGTATATACAAGAGGCACGAAGCCAAGCCAGTGGCTTTAAGTACAAAAAAGAGTAGCTAGCACTACTTCTACGACTAATCTATGTTCTCCACGTCCTCGCTCCCTTCCACGCTTCCTTTTGCGCTCCCTTCTGCGCTCCCTTCTCTGCCTCCTTCCTCGTCTCCTTCCTTGTCTTCTTGTGGAGGGGCCTGTAAACAAGGGACAACATATATCAATGTATGAAAAATCAAATCTTTACTTATAATATTGAAATTATTTAATTACTTTCAAATACCTCGGGGGCCGCTCCAGTAGCCCGGACATACTGCTCCTCAGTAATCAACCCGTCATGATAGAAGTGCTTCCATGTATCTCCTCTACGATGGTGGCGGTGGTAGGCTATCTCGATAGGAGTAGGGTATCTGCCCACGATCTCAAGTTGCAAGATGACACAATTTACAGAGGGGTTAGTACAAAGAAATAACCTCCTAATAAACTATATAAGCAATATAATTTGAGATTGATACTTGCAAATTGGGCCTCCCATGATTCAACACCCCCTGCTCCAAAATGCATGCTTCCATATTGCTCCATCTGGATCCTTCGTGCCTCCATGTGCTGCACATTGGGATCCTCCCTTGCTGACTTCATTGCTTTCTTCCACTCACGCTTGTGAGCGGTGTGGGGCGGGCCCCTTGGTGGTTGACCTCCCTTGAGCCTAGCAAGCTTTGATAGTGCATGCCTCTTAAGCGAAGATCTTTTATTGCCAAGTATCGTAACAATCTTTGACTTGGCCCATTTATCTATGAATTGATGATTGGGGGGGTTAGGATACCTAGAGCGAACAACAGCGAGGGTCTCTTGGGCCAACCTCTTTGGATGGTCTTTGAAGTGGATAAAGCAATCTCTGTAATTGTTAGCAATTACAGAGTGCATCCTTCCCCCGTGCATCCATCAAGATGCCCCCTGTCTGAGTGATGTCATAGTAAATCATACCATCACCCGGAGGCACGTCTAAATCATCAGAATCATCATCGTCCCCACCACCACCCCTCCCAAAGCACTGTGCCATACATCCACCACCGCTCTCCCTGCTACTTCGCCTGCTACCATGTTGTGTTGAGCTAGTGCACTGGTCACTTGTAGCTGGAGACTGCACAAGACTACGTGGACCACTCGTAGCTAGAGAACCGAGTCTCGACTGCACAGGAGTACGTCGACGGCTTTGAGAGACAGAAGGACCTCCTGATGGCATGGGGGAAGGGGCATAAGACGGCATGGCGGAAGGGGCATAAGACGGCATGGGGAAAGGGGCATAAGACAGCATGGGGGAAGGGCCTCAGCTGTGTAGCCGGCTGGGATGTACTGACTCCACTAGGGTAATCTCACTTGGTGTGGGGTTGGGGTGGTTTGGAGTCTATAGTGCCGACTCCTGGGGGGTGTTTAGAGTACCCGTCACATAGCCATATAACTCCGCAGGACTGGGAGGGTGCCCTAAAAGGTTATATAACTCCCTAAAAAGAGACTCACGGAGATCAGGTGAACTCGAAGAACTTCCTGGCCACATGATGAACTGGAAAGAAGAAAAAAAGATGATTACTGATTGAACTGGAAAGAAGAAAAAAAGATTACTGTCGGAGCGCGTCTATAGACACATTTGTGAAGCGCGTCTATTTTTGCATAAAACAACGCGTCTATAGATGCGGCTGTCTGTATCTACAAATAGGCTAGACACACATTTAGATGCGCTTGTAGACGTAGTTTTAGACGCACTCTAAGACGCACCTATAGACGCGCTCTGACAGACGGACTTTTCTAAAAAGTAGAAAAGGACATGCGCCCGACACAAACACGTAACACTGATACCAAAATCATGCGTTTCTTGGATGCGACAAAGGACGTTTCCAAATAGAGCAACTTCCAAAAAAGATCAACCATAAAAAGACTTACTTGGATAAAGGTATGGAAGCTCTTCTCTTTCTTCAAAGTTGCTCCTCTTCCTTGTTCACCCTCTTCTCCTTTAAGCCTGGAAGTAAGTGTGGGTGCCTTCCTCTTAAGTGTAAGCTTGCAGGTAAGTGTGGGTGCCTTCCTATTAAGCGTCGAAACTATGGTTCTCCTAATAGCAAAGCAAGCAAGCCGGGCGAAGTATAAGTAATGTGAAGAAAAGCAAAGCGAGCGTGCTAAAAGCAGGTTCGAAAAGCCATGTCTATTAGCACGTCTAATAGTGCGTCTAAATACGCGTGTAATTGCGCATCTAGATACACAGAGTAGACGCGGTTCTAGATGTGCCTATAGATGCGCAACACAAAATAGACAGATGCGGTTTTAGACGTGCCTTTAGACTCGCCATAGAGTTTTGAAATTAAATATAATAAGAAAAGTTAAATTTTTTGGGTTGTTTGTTTGTAGGATATCTTCATCTTCAACAAGTAGCTCCAGTGAGGATGAATCCCTCCATATCCACCATCGCGAAATGTGGTTGGAGCAGAAAATCAAATGTATGTGTGATCGATGTCGAGGAAACATGTATCGTGCATGCAGGATTACACTCAATCACATCTCAAAGTATGGAGAATGGGATGCGACCGTAAACATGGTAAGTGTTAAAGAGTTAAGGTTGATTGAGATACCTATGGGTGTTCATATGTTTGAGTTATGATCCCATTTGAATTTGATACAGGATGCAGTGCCACACCCACATATGTTGCCCTATGTTCACCGTGAGGAGGCGAAGCATCGATGATATGAGGTGGGATCTTCAGGAGGGACTGTTACGGATGCATGGAGTGATGCTGATAGTAGCCCTCCGCCATTACCTCATGAAGCCGTGGAGGAGGAGGTGTTTGATGATATGGTGCGGGATTTATATGTCCATCAATCCAAAGGGAGGGATGATAGCATGGAGCAGGATGATCTTTTTACTGCAGCATCGACTCCACTGTTTGAGGGGTGCACATTCTCTGTTCTACGTGCCTCCCTTGAGTTACTAAACTTGCAAACCATCTATGGATGGAGCAATGCAAGTTTGAATGCATTACTCAAGTAAGCTTTAAAGTCTATTTTGCAAACATGGTGAATTATGCTAGTGGGTCAATTACTCGAATGCTTTTCCTCATTTATGGTCTTCACGTGCAGGCTATTGTGTAAAATGCTTCCAAGGGAGAATAAATTACCGACCTCAAGAGATATGGCAAGGCAACATGTGACTTCTCTTGGAGGATTAGATTACAAGCGCATCCATGCATGCGTCAATGATTGCGTTTTGTTTCGTGGACTACATAAGGATGCAAGAGAGTGCCCTACTTGTGCAGAGGCAAGATATAGAGCATATCTCAAAACTTTGGATGTGCCTCGTAAGGTTCTGCGACATTTTCCCATAATCCCTCGCATCCAACATATGTTCAAGTGCAAATTCATTGCAGAGCTCATGTCATGGCATTCCTCCCATCGATCAACTGATGGCAAGTGGAGAACTCCCGCAGACTCTCCTGTGTGGAAGCATATTGAAGACACATGGCCAAGCTTTAAGGAAGAACCTAGGAGCTTGAGACTTGGATTGGGTATGGACGGTGTGAACCCATTTGGTCTCAAAAGCATCGCTTACAGTGTCTGGCCAGTGATATTGGTGAATTATAATTTTCCACCCTCTATTGCTATTAAGAAAGGACATGTTATGCTGTCCCTTCTAATTCTAGGGAAACATAAAGTCAACAATCCTTATGTTTATTTGGAGCCTTTGATTGATGAGCTAGAGATACTTTGGAGAGGTATCGAGGTGCATGATGTGAGCAGGCCTCCCTCATCACGAGACTTCAACTGCAAAGCAGTCTTGATGTGGATGATGCATGACTTCCCAGGCTATGGCGAGTGTTCAAGTAAGCATTGCACTTCTAATTATGAATAGGAAAAGGATGTGGCACCCTAAACCCACCTTCAACTCTTAATTGCATCTATTGTTCAGGTCTCACTACATCGAGTTACCATGCATGTCCTGTTTGTGGTCCTTTGCTAGTTGCCTCACGGGCAAACGCATAGAATAAGGTCATCCATGAGAATCACCATCGATTTCTCCCACCTGATCATCCTAGATATGTTGCCCCTTGGAATGAAGTCCTCCCACAATCACTCACTCTGGGAGATTAGATGAGAATTTGGGACGGTTCCACGACTCCTCCACCACTTGGCATGAGCCAATAAGGGTTTGTAACTATTGTGTGCTATATTGTCTAGAAATAAAGATTGCCCGCTAACACCAGCTTTTGTTTAGATACTCCATCTTTTATCATTTACCATATTGGTCCCACCTCAAGATCAATCACTTGCTTGATCGCATGCATATCTTCAAGAATGTGTCATCTACCATTTGGGAGCATTTGAATGGGACACGAGATTCTGTAGGCATAAGGGAGGATCTACGTACCACAAGGAGGATGCATGAAGCTTGGCCAAAAGAGAGACCAAATGGGCATGTTTTTTTACCTCGTGCACCGTGGAGGTTATCAAAGCTAGAGATGGCGGCGGTGAAGCGCGCTATTACTACAATTCATACTCCCACTGGATGCATGAGGTGTTTGAAGGGAGCCTTTACAAAGAGCAAGAAAAGAGGTGTAGAGCAATTATATGGCTTGAAATCTCATGATTGGCACAAGATGCTCCAAGTAAGTATTTTATGTGCATAATATCTTTTTCCTTTCAAATTTGTGAGTGAATAATTATAGGCAACTAATCAACCACCTTCTCATGGGTTCAATTCATACTACCTACTAGCATTTCTCGTACTACATCGAAGGACGTGAAAGATTGTATTTACAAGATGGGCGAGCTTGTGAGGTACTTTACATGATACAAAATATGATGTGTATCAATGCTCCATGCAAGGTGTTCATATTGCTAATATGGTGTACTTTTTCATTTCTAGGTATGTGAGCTCAAAGGAAATAGATCCCACCACGCTTGAGAATGCTCGAGTTATGTCAGTGGAGGTGGTTTGTTTAGTGGAGGAGACATTTCCACGTTCTATTCTCATAAGCCAACTACATCTTATAGTGCATTTGGTGGATGAGATTGCTATATGCGGTACCATACATGCATGATAGTTGTTCATAAAGACCTTGAAGGGTTTCGTGAGACAAAATGTCAGACCCGAAGGTAGCATGGCCGAGGGTTGGTTGGTACAAGAGTCACTTGTATATATTTTTGAGTTTCTTGTTGATGTGTATAGCTCTCTCCCACGACTATGGAGAGATGATAAAGACCTACGGATGACCTCTATTGTGCCTCAAGGGAAAGGACACAACAAAGTAATAGACACAGAGTTGCATAATAGTATCAACCTCTATTGCGTGCTTAATAGTGATGTGATGAAAAGATGGGTGACAAGATACGAGGATGCAAAGGCAAGAAGACAAGAAGAAAGGGCCCTCTTTCGTACACACCACGGATCTCGTGTGCCATACCCTCGGTATCTAAGAGCACTTCCAAAGGATATTCATGTGGATTGGCTACTTGATGAAATGGAGAAAGCAGAGAAAGATGAGGGGATGCAGATCACAATGGAAGAATGGGAGTATGCTAGGGGATGCATGAGCAAGGTCGGTATATAGAATGTTATGCATAAGTTAGGAGCTTTTAATAATTTAGATTGCTTATTTAATTGATTTTTTCTTGGTGTAGTGTACTATGTTCAATGCTATATGGTGTGAGGGCAAGCATTTTCGAACACAACGGATTGATGATAAGAGAAGCACACAAGATTGCGGTGTCATTGCTAGCTTTGAGGGAGCTAATGGAGCCATGGATGATTATTGTGGCATAATCCAAGATATTATTATGCTTGACTTTCGACGCTTCTTTGTGTATGTTTTGGATGTAAAGTGGTTTAAGGACGTGGTGGAAAGAGGCCCTAATGCAACAATCAAACACCATGCAAGTGGCTTTGTAACTATTGACTCCATACACTAGTACTACCGCAACAATGTGAACAAGTACGTGCACACATATAAAAATACTCGCTTTTAAATATTTGATACCTTTGATGCAAGGAAAATAACATGATTGTATTTGTGTTTGAATTAGGTTGTCTATCAACCAATGGTGGATAATAATAGATGGTGGCTTGTCATACCTATTATGCCACGTTCCAAAGTGATGTATAGTACATTTACTAATATGGAGCGTATGAAGGATGATCATGGCCATGGAGGTGATGATGACCGTGATACGAGAGAGGAGGATGATCATGAGATAGGAGATAAAGATATTGAGGCCATTACCCGTGAGGACGAGCCTACCATTGGTGATGCTGATTTCGATGAGCACATGAGTAGCACAAGCAGTAGTGGGTTGAATGTATATGTAGATCTAAATACTTGTTTGGATTTTGAAGTAGATAGTTTGGCAAGGGTTGATCTCATTGAGGATGAGATTGAACCGTAGCCCATCATTGATATTGGCAAAACTATTTTACATATTTTCTCATTCTCCTCACCTCACTTAATTCTTGTATATGTGGGCTTGCAAAAAAGCATTGATGTTTTTGTTTAAATTATGTGCTTTGGTAATCATGGGCAATGTTTGGAAAGCAAACAAGTACTGTATTCTCTATTTTGCATCTAAATACGCGTCTAATTCTCAGTGTAGACGCATGAATACATGTGCAAATAGACGTCGTGATAAACATGCTATTAGACGCACTCGTATTTTCTCAGTGTAGCCGTGCTAATAGACGTGTTAATACACGTGCAAATAGACGCCGTGATAAACGCACTATTAGATGTGCCCGTATTTTCTCAGTGTAGCCAAGCTAATAGATATGTTAATACACGTGCACATAGACGAGTTGTTAGACACGCTTTTAGATGTGCCTATAATTTCTCTATTCAAGCAACGCCTATAGACGCGCTCGCTATTTTGTGCATCCATCAAGCGCGTCTATAGTTGCTTTGTGTTGTTGTGAAATGCACGAGACATAGAGCAAAAAACTAAGAATAGGCTTACCTGAAGAAGATGAAAGAAGAACGATCACTAATAAAGAATGGCCAGCAACCGCCTCCAACAAGAGATGATGATGTGGCATGACGAAACTACCCACTAGGCAAAATCGCCGCGATATTCGAAGCCAATCTGTAGCATACGAGATAAATTCTATAGACGTCAACTTAGTATCGTGCTAGAACAAGACACAATCATGATCTATAGCAGAGCAACCACGAAAACACTGGACAAGAATATACATGTGATGAGCCTATAGGGAAAGACGTAGGTATACTGAGACATTGTGCCATCGATAAAAAACACACCAGCAGATGAATAAACCTAGATAGCTCAATGAAAGAAATAAACGGGCATCAAAGCACAATGGAATTGACTTACCTGAGGACCTGGAGATAAGCGAATAGCTCTGAGGAGAGTGGATGATGTGCATGGATAGGAAGTATTTTAGAACAAAAATCCTACTCACAATCAGACCATCAACTATGCCATCACTGCACCAGGAAGCTACAGGGCGAGGTAAGAGCTGAGAGAAAAAGCTCGGGAGCACAAAAAAACCATCAGCCAAGCAGTTCCACCTGGAACAATGAACCATTGCTAGAAAGACCAGGGAGCTTGAGGATAATCAGAACGCCTTGAGAGAATGCTTTGACATGACTTCACACCTTCATGCTCATGCTTCAGCAACCTTTAGGAGACTCTAGCCAAGCACGCAGCCAGGTCACCGAGAAGAGGCACCAACATTAGCACTAGTAAATGGAAGAGGATCACCCTGAATAAATACTACGAGCACTTTGAAGGGATCAGGCTAGCACTTTAGAGGGAAGCTGTTCTACGAGTTGTTCTACTTGATCTTGTAATGACCCAGGCATGCACCACGGACCAGAAACCGGCAAGTGAGGGGAGTGACATAGGACCAAAACCTGAAGAAAGCAAACACTAGACAACCAATGAAGGAGGCGGCTCCTTGAGTAAGCTCAGAGCATAATAGAGGCAAGTAACAAAGTTCTCACAACTTCCATGTTCTCCTCTGACCATCCATTGTCACGGCTAAAGTTATAAAAGCTATGTGCAATGTCAATCAAGAGAATACCCAAATCATACATCTGCTTTGATATATCTTTGACAACGCAGCGAATGTATGGCAAACACCATTGTGTGAACTTTTGTCTTTCCTTAGCTTTAAAAAGGTCATGATATTTGTTGGGTGTATGTGGCCATTGACCATTACGAAAAGAGGCAGGAGAAGATTTGAAAACTACTTCGGTACAAGATTTGAAAACTACTCCCAATGTAATAACAATGCAAAGTTGCGAGGATCTCCCTTGCAATACTTCTTTTCACATTTGATTGGAAAGCGACACTCTGTGCAGATGAAGTTGTATTTTTTCTCTTCCTCATTCCAACCACATTATTGTAGAGTTCTTGACATTGCACCTCTAGGGAATGTAGCATATGCTTTCTTGCAATGCGAGGTTTCACATACTATAGGTAGCTTGTAAAGGGAATTGGGATTCCAAAAGTCAAAAATATGCTCAGGTTGAGCACTTTGTTCTTTTCCTAACCACCTTTCCTTATTATGCCACATTTGAAGAAATTCATGACAAAAAGTTATACTCTTTACTAGCAGTTAAAGTTGCTTGCTTATAGGTATATAATCAAACAAGAGCATATCCTTCCTTGGGATGCCACACTTTAAATACTTTTGACAACAATCTTTGCAATCACGTTTAGGTATCCTCTTTTTATTTTCATTTCTACATGAACAATACATCACATTTTTAGAGTAGTTATCCTCATTTGAAGGTAGAAGCAACTCTGGCTCATGTACATTTTCAAATGATCCCATACATAGCCTATAGCATTGAGTCTCGACCATTCCAAGACTACTCAATAAAGCGTTAAATTGCTCCCAATTTGTAGGAGTCTTAATGCCATTAAGATCACCATCCCATGTTGGATGTAATTGTACCAAAATTTTACTAAGCCTTGGTTTCTTACTTTCAACACTAGGCTTTCCTAAACCTCCAAATAGATGTCGAAGCATCTTATCCTGTAATTCTAGTGAGACCTTATGGTCATCCCATAATGCTTGTAATTCAATTATACTCCCTAAGATTTGATCCTCTAATGCTACATCTTGAAACTCTTCTCCATCTTCATTTTCACTCTATAACTCCCTCAAAAGTTTAGCATGTGCTTCTAAATTATCCATAGCATTCTCTACATGGAGTGGACCACTATCATCATCTTCTAAATCATTATTATCTTCAAACTCTGCTATATTCTCAGCTTGGATATTTAAGCCAAATGTAGCACCAAGATCCTCAAATCTATCATTCTGTTTTTTATGTCTAAAAAAGGTGGCAGGAGCCACGTAATAGCCTCCACAACAAAATAAGTTATAATTACACCAAACTTTTCTTCGTTCACTATGGGGCCTCAACACGTGTGCCTCTCCTTGTGTATCCAATATAGATGGACTTTGGTCTTCAGCTATATTTTTTGTTTCTCTGATTATAGATGGATGAACATTTCCCAACAAATCGTGTCGATAGTGCTCATAGTAGGTACTTCGGCTAACCCATTGCCAACCCTCATGTGTATGTGCACACTTGTAATTATAGTCGCATTTCCTCAGACTTGAACTCGTTTGACTAGCCATGTGCAAGTAGTTAATAAGCTTATGTTAATTATTGTATTTACATAGTATTCATGGAAGGGACTACTCTCTCTCTCTCTCTCTCTCTCTCTCTCTCCATCAAAACCATAGCCAAAAAAATATTATTATTTAATCTAATTGCATCTCTGTAATTACCCATCATGAAGTCATGATATTCAAGTAAGTGTATCAATTAGGTCATAAATAAATTCTTAGCAAAACATATTCAACTCCATCTCTGCCATGGGTCTCATGGCAAGCTCTCCATTACAACCAAGTCGACTTAAGCATTTGACTATGTCAGAAGCTGTTTTTCGATCAGTAGGATTTGGTGTCATCATGGAATTACTCATGGTCTTCAAATGTGCTGTCAATGCCCTTTTGCAATTTGGGACGATAGGTGCAACTCCTGAAACTCTCAATGCATCCTCCGCAAAACAAGCAAGCTGTTTGAAAACCCACCCAAGAGCATAAACATTTGAAGCAAGAGAGTATGGAGAAGATACTGATGGGTCCAAAATCTCTGGGGCAAGCCACTTGAGAGCTTGCAAAGATTTCTATTTAGCATCAACACGAGACTTGAATTCACCTGATGGCTCTAACACTCCCTTTTGTGAAATCAAGGGACCTCTTCCCTCTTTGAATGCTAGAGCATGGCCCCAATCAATAATACCTATCTGAACCTGTCCTTTTGGAGGCCAATCTAGAACAACATTGCAAAGATGTAGGTCACAATGGATCCAACCATGCTCATGTAGTGCTACAAGTCCCAAGGCCAAAGCATGCACCATATCGATAGTGGAATTGGTAAAACTTTTAATTTTCTCAAGCATGTCATCTGTTGGGTTAATTTATCTTGCCCTCTTGCCCTTTCTTCCCTCAAAGTGCTTATCCATATATTTTGCATATCTCTTAGAAGCTACAAGAAGCTGCTTCAAGAAGTCATCTAATGTGCCATCATTAAAAAATGGTGTTATAATCCAAAAGGGCTTCTTTCTAGTTTCAGCTAGTGCGCACACCAACACTTGGTGCTTAATTGCAACTGCCTGTTCTCGGAGCCTTTCTTGCACAACTAGTCTTGCGTTTTGACCATGAAAATGCTTGCCCACAAACTGTAGATGTTCATGCAATCCAGGGACACCGCTTATCCTAACCTTGTACGTAGTACCAAATGCCCCACTGGCTATTTTGTCACCTACTTGTATCAAATCATCATTGAAACTATAGAAATACATGACCTGATGCACATTGCATGTTTCCATGATAGGCATGGCTTGTGTCCTAACCAAATTTATCTTTTCTAGAGACTGGTCCGTGGTGATAAGAGCACGTTCGGCAAAAGACCTCTGAGCCTTATTTGTCAGCTCACCTATTTTAGCTTGGTTGCCGGACATTGCACGTATTCGAGTCCTCCTGTTAATCCAAAGTGTATTCCAATACACTATCTGGGCCCTGTCTATTGTTGTTGGGTAAGAGGTGAGAGATTGTTATTATATACATCTAGAACCGCCCCAATATAGGCGGTCAATCTCTCTGGACCTTCTTTATTCCAATGTGAAGCAAGCAAAAGGTCTACTCTTTGCATGTCTGTCAACTTCTTTTCAACCTCTAAGGCAATGTTTATCTTACACTGGAAAATGGCAAGATCGCTTTGCATAATCCTCTCCATTTCTTTTTGAGATAGACCACTAATGAAGACTATCATGCATTCCCTAATGACTTTGTTGAGCAATAATTTATCTTGGCCTTTTAATTTGATCTCACTGTTGGTCTCTTTCTTCTTTTGGCTGGCTAATACACTTGTGTGATCCATCTTTGAAGAAACTCTCTGATAATAATCTGAACATTTTCAATAAACATGCAATCAATAAAAGACATGCTTCAATCATGATGAGCCAATAAATCATTGAAGAAAGTAGAAACCATGATTGCATTCTAAAAACACACTTTAGATATGCCATCACGATGCTTTTCTTACCCCACCTAATCTGAGGATCCGATAGAACAATGGCGCCACGATTGCATTCTAAAAACACGCTTTAGACATGCAATCATGATGGTTTTCACGCCCCACATGATCCGAGGATCCAATAGAACAATGGTGCCACGATTGCATTCTAAAAACACACTTTAGAAATGCCATCACGATGCTTTTCATATCCCACCTGATCCGAGGATCTGATAGAGCAATGGTGCCACAGTTACATTCTAAAGGCACACATACAAAAATTTGATTTTGAGTTTTTGTAAAATTCATTCAAGCATGCAATCATGACGCTTTTCATGCCCCACCTGATCCGAGGATCCGATAGAACAATGGCGCCACGATTGCATTCTAAAAACACACTTTAGACATGCAATCATGATGCTTTTCATGCCCCACTTGATCCAAGGATCTGATAGAACAATGGCGCCATGATTGCATTCTAAAAACACACTTTAGACATGCCATCACAACGCTTTTCATACCCCACCTGATCCGAGGATCTGATAGAGCAATGGCGCCACAATTACATTCTAAAGGCACACATACACAGATTTGATTTTGAGCTTTTGTAAAATTCATTTAGACATGCAATCATGACGCTTTTCATGCCCCACCTGATCCGAGGATCCGATAGAACAATGGCGCCATGATTGCATTCTAAAAACACACTTTAGACATGCCATCACGATGCTTTTCTTACCCCACCTGATCTGAGGATCTGATAGAGCAATGGCATTGTAATTACATTATAAAGGCAAACATACCACATTGCTTTCTCAAATTTCACACAAGAGATAAGTAATTAAAGCTTAAGAACTTCTATTGTTACAAAGGATATCATGAATCTTGTTTTAAGTGCAGCGATTGATTCATGATATGCATTCTCTAACTTACTAGTTTTAGTTTCCATGGATTTGTAATGCATAAAATAGTTGCATAACATATAAATGTAGCATAAGTAGCAAAGTGCATAACATAAAGACAATATAGAAATGTAGAAATGTAAGAATTTGATAGACGAATAAGATGCATACCATGAGTACATTTTGAAATGTAGCATAAATATCCAAGTGCATAACATAAAGAGAAGGTGTGTGTCTACTACATTGTCTAACATATTAAATCATGTGTGTGTGTGTGTGCGAGAGAGAGAGAGAGAGAGAGAGAGAGGTTCTTTAAAAAAAGAAATGTGTGTGTGTGTGTCTTTGTGTGTGAGAGAGATGGAGAGAGAGTCCAATTGCAAATGGCCATGCTACCTGCACTACAAAGAAGAGTTCTTTTATCTCTCAAAGTTTCTTCAAAGAAAAAAAGACACCATGCTTCTATTTCACTCTAAATTGAGCTAGGGAGCTAGTCTAATTAATCGGGTTAGATTAAGGTTCTGAGCAGTTATATACCTCAAAAATCTTTGCAACAGTGACATGGCTGCAGGAATCTCTTGTTGATGAAAAATCTAGCTCAACAGGCTAGGTAGCGATGCAAGTGCTCCTCTGCTGCTGGCAAAAAATCAAGTGCAACTTTTTAATTCGGGTGCAGCATATTAATCCACTGCTGGAGATTAATCTTGCAGCTAGCGACTGAGTCGACATTCCTACCTGTAGCAGCTTGTAGCTTTTGATCTTTCAAGCCCAATCGATTCAGGTACTACCATTGTTGGTTCTTTCCTACTGCTTTCGTAGGAAGAGCTGGGTAGCCTCAGTATGCAGGGTTTCGAGGCTTTTTGTCACCTACAAATATATTGGGGTTGTAATTTGTAGTATAGTGTAGCTTAGGACCTCGAGTCGTGTTCCGGTGAGAGACGTAGGCTTGAGTATGGTAAGCAAACAAAGTGCATGCATGTGTAAAAGGAACATGTATCATCATGATTGAGGTAATGAAGGCTTTTGCCTTCATTGAGGGTTTCAGGGTTAAGGAGGAGTTTAAGGGTTAGAAGGAGGTTCCAGGGTTAGAAGGAGGTTCCAGGGTTTAGAAGGAGGTTCTAGGGTTTAGAGAGATGTTCCAAAGTTTAGAAGAGGTTCCAGGGTTAGAAGGAGGTTCCAAGGTTTAGAAGGAGGTTCCAGGGTTTAGAGAGAGGTTCCAGAGTTTAGAAGAGGTTCCAAGGTTAGACGGAGGTTCCAAGGTTCAGGAGTCCAGGGTTAGAAGGAGGATCCAAGGTTTAGGGTAGAGTACATGGTGGAGAACTCGTCTCCCTCATAGATCATGGAGTTTAAGGGTTGAGGAACAAAGGGTTTAGGGGGAGCATAGGAGTGGGAGAGGAAGAAGGTGTAAGAGCATGGGGGAAAGAAGAGAGAGGAGGGAGGAGGAGGAGGGAGGAAGAGGAGAGAGGAGGAGGAGGGAGGAGGAGGAGGAGGAGGGAGGAGGAGGAGGAAGGAGGAGGAGGGAGGAGGAGAGGGAGAGGATGGGTTGCAAGGTTGGAGGAGAGGGGAGGAGTTGCAAGGTTAGGACATGCTTTTGGACATGGAGTGCAAGGAAGCATGGACACTTGAGACAAATGCTTGGAATACCAAAGTAGACTCAACACAATGCCCCAAAGAGTGTGGGCTTCATTCTATTATGGGGTATTTATACAAAATGGAGAGCTTCTCTCTCTGCATGTAGGAATTGTAAAACATTCTCTCTCTAGATGTAGAAGTTGTAACACATTCTCTTTCTACATGTAGAAGTTGTAACACATTCTCTTTCTACATGTAGAACTTGCATATAGAAGTTGTAACACATTCTCTTTCTACATAAGTCCATGTTGGCATAGAGTTACATTCTTCTTCTACATAAGTCCATGTTGGCACAGGGTCAACATACACCTGGATCCATTTTATTACCCGTCCTCAGGTACTGGCTGATTGTGAGCACGTACTTGGGTTGCCATGCATTTAGTCCAATGGCTGTGGAACTTGTGTTGTGCCAGTCGATCCTATTGTAAAACCTTAGCACCATACAATTTTTGCGCAGTTTCCAGGTAGCGTGTATCCACCATTTGCTTGAATAGAGATATGTGGCGTGCTTGTAAGAAGATCACTCTTTGATAGAGCCGGCTTGTAATCTGAGCATCAACCCTTTCATTGGGATTAAAGCTGAGTGGAGGGAAATGGGAATCAAGGTAACATGGGACCTCCAGAATGAATTCCAATGTTTTACAAAATATAACACTTTGGTGAAGGAAGCGATCAATGTTGCCGCATATTATTTGCTCATGCTACTGAAGTGCTCGGACCATTGTGCCTTGGATATTTCATTCCTGCACTAGAGTATGGTTCGATCATTGGCTAATTAATGGTTTGATCTTCAGCCAAAGTGTGTATGTTGGCTTCCCATTTTTTACACCGTGGTACTACATAGAACTTGGGATGGGTTTTGAGACATGGAGGTGCCTACTTCCTGAAGCACAATTCTGTTTGCAGCGATTGCTTGCCGGTGGATGTACATTTCCTTCACCCTTCTCTTTGCAAGTGCATTTCCGTTGATGGATTTGTCATTTTATGATCATGTGTCGTAATGAATATTCCATTTCCGTCTAGAGTTTGCATCAAGGCGAGGAGGCCAAGGGACATATTGTGCAAGGCATCAACTACGCATCAGCAGCTTCCGGTTGTAAGAAATTGTTAGTAAGTTCTTTGAACTACATTCACGAACACTGCCATTGGTTTACATTCACGAGCACTGCCATTGGTTTACATTCTTGCAATGTCCGTTACGAGAGAGAGAGAGAGCGCGAAAAACTGCATCAAGAATACCACCAGCCCCAGATGCATAATTGACTCCTCACAAGATGGCTGTCCCTGTCGTGCGTTGATTGAGATACGCTACGTAAGGATAAAAATTCGATCTGGCGAGGGGCTGCTGCTCCCGTCGTCGAATTGAGAGGGGCTGCTTAGAGTTCGCAGTAGTGAACATCGCGTGCGTTAATTGTTGTTCCCGCCGTCGACTAGAAAGGGGCTGCTGCTGTCTGAGAGTTCGCTGTAGTGAACATCCGCACCCAGAGGAAGAAATCCGTCAAGACCATCTGCTTGGAAGCGTATACCACCCTTTCATCCAGAGCCATCCACCCTTCCCCCCCGGACATTGCTTCCATGGACCATACGCCTTCCACCCAACACGTACCCTGTAGCCATTTTTTGTGGTTGCGTCCTTGGGTGCGACTCTTTCTCGCAGGACGACGTGATATGCATCCTTGGGTTTGGGAGTGGATATGCAGCCACACTGGGATAACCGGACAATGATAACGGTATGCACGAACCTCACCTGAAATGGAATGAATGAGTAGGCAAGGCGATTTTCTAACGTTTTCATACTAAAAGACGTATCATTCGTCTATTTGTCATTCTACCAGCGTTCATGCCTACATATACAAGAGGAAGAGACTCGCTTCCAGAGAACATGCCCGTGAGCATCGATGAGACTTCTTTGAGGTGATATATCTGCTACGATGTCTCATTCGGAACTTGTATCCTAGGTCTTCACTATTCTATTTCCTAGCTTGATACAAGAGTTCCATTGCTAGACAAAAGTCAGTCATTGATGGGCAGCAATGAAGAGGTAGAGGCGGCCAAAGGTAGTCCTTCCCAAAATAGAAGCACATGGATTCTAGGGAGCTACCAACAATGAGCTCCGGGCAACTCCAAGCGCACTTGACCAATTTTAATGGATGCAAGAAAGGTGATGATCTATAAGGGCATGCCGCTACTGTGTGAATGTACAGTGTCTGGCAACAAACAAGAAAATTGTTAACAGAGACGAATTAAGGTAGGACGGCACGATGCATAATTTCATGCGATGTTTTTGTTGTGCAATTTCCCTCTAAAGCGATCTTTGTTGCTGCAATTTTGGGTACGTTTCGGCCATTGTGGAATATCCATGCAAATCGATCTTCATTGCTAGATCACAAAAGTTTAGCTCCAATTGATCTTGCAGGCCTCTGTACTGTGTTTTGTTTGGCCTAGATTCCAGCAACCAGAGGTTCATGTGGTCATTTCGTCGCCACCTGGTGGAGAGTGCACCTTGCAGCAAGCTTCCAGCTGGCTGGGTTTTGAGAAAGACTAAGGACCGAGGGTGGGTGGTTTCATGGGCACCACAGCTACGGGTGCTTGGCCATGCAGTAGGCAACGGTTTTTCGATGCACTACGGCTAGAATTGAAGCTTGGAAACGGTGGCGAGCGGGGTGCCAATGATGTGTAGGCCATATTCCCGAGATCAATTTCTGAACTACAAGTATGTGGTGGAGGAATTGCAAGTATGTGGTGGGGGAATGCAAAGTAGGAATGAGGGTGGAAGGAAGTGGGGGGGGAGGTGATGGAAAGGGGGGAGGTTGAGACGGTGGTGAGGGCATTGATGGAGGGCGAGGGGCTGAGAAGCCGTTCCGACAATCTCAGCCAAGATGCTCGCGGAAGCCTGCTTCTCATTGGCTCTTCCCACGCTCATTTGCAAATTGCTCATCCATCTCCTCCACTGAATATTTCTTCATGTAATCCCATTCCCTAGAGTCCCCCAGCTTGAAATAATGGTTAGGATATGCTTTGCTATCTTGCATCAGTCTCTGATGACCTAATGAATTAGAGTAAGAGCTCATACACATTCCAGCTTCACCTGTCTCTGTAAATGTAACCATTCCGGCTTCATCATGAGTTTAAAGTTCTCATGTGTGGATAGAGAGATAGAATCCGAAACATATTTGCAACTATCATTTTTTTGACTTCTTCTTTGGTAGTTTAAGAGATTTTCCTAGCACCAAATCCACAAGCTATTCGAGGAGTGTATTCCATTTCACATCCTTCTCCTTGACATTCTTCCATCTAATTCATATTCTCCTTCCTTCAAATTTAAGATTCTCCAAAAGGTTCATCTAGGCAACATCCTTGTTTAGCCTATCGGTAGAATCCTGCAGCTTTTGTTGAGCAAGGAATTTGTCTCCCTACTTACAATTTATATTCTTGAAAAGCATGCATAAAACCAGTGGTAATAAAAAGCAATTTCTTGCAATTTATATTCCTAAAAGTTGAGCTGAAACCTCGCTGAAACATGGTGGGGATTGAGGCCACCTTTGGGTCGTAATTGCAACTAACTGCTTACTTTTTGTAGAGACTTGGTAGATGCATTGCATAGCCTTTGGAGGTCAAATCGAGGAGCATTCGCACGGATTGGAGGTCCATGCGACTCCCATTATGCATCTCACTTCCATCCTAACCATTTCTTGGATTCTCCTCCTTTGTATTCCATCTTCCTTGCCAAATTGTATACCTATTGCCAAACCACAGTCAATATAATCATCCTAAATGTTACCACCGCTCATAGGACACTCCTTGAGTCCCTACCCTACAGCGTGCCTACAGCCAAGCCTCTCTTACCATTTTGTGTAAGTCTTCATCTCCAAAAGGAAGAGGCTTAGAAAATGGTCATTGCAATGCTATTGGATGTGATATTAGAAAAAGGTTGACAAGGCATGTATCCATAAAGATCCATCCCTCCACCACCCCTAGATTCATGAACCACCAGCTCTCTTACAATAATCATACAAATTTTTGGAGCTAAATTGTAGGCTCGGGCTAACATGTTGCATTATAGTGGCTCCCATCAAGAGAACTAAAACATACTATATACATTGTGATCTTAGTGAAGGATTGCAAACCCTCCCACAAACTCATGATTCAACATCAGCTATACTATATACTTTTACTTATATTGCAAAAGGTCCCTCCAGTTACATTGTAAAAAATCAATGTAAGCTTGGGGATGAAGCCTTGAACAAAATGGTAAGACAAGCTTGGTTGCAGGGCAGGGAGTGCACCTAACAACAGATAATGTAGGAATAATGGATATAAGACTTCCATTGATAAAGAAAGGGAAAGAAAGAAGGTTTGCATTGACTTTTTGCAATGCAACTACAAACGGATATGCAATAGATAGAATTGAATCAAGGCCGAGTGATGGAAAAATAAGATGGGAGCGGCTTAATTTGAAGGGAAAGGGTGCATTGCTTTCCCCAATACCATTGGGTGTGATGTCAAAAAATGGTTAAAAAGGCACATATCCATAATTATATATTCATCCATTCCTAGATTCACTCGCTAGCACTTTTTAAAACAATGGTAAAATTTTGTTCAAGATATTGCATCCCTCAATTGTTTGGTAGCTACATCATGCACTTGGTTTGCATCCTTGGCTATATAAAACGTCCCTAACCAATGCTTGCACTTTCTAATACAATCCCTACTACCTATGTCCCTATTATATTGTGCCTCCATTTATGGGTTGAGAGAGAGAGAGAGAGAGAGAGAAAGTTTCCTATAGCTATTCTATTTCTCCTATAAGAAATATAATAGATATATGTGTGTACATGTATGTAGGAGAGAGAGAGTCTAGAGAGAGAGAGAAAGAGAGAGAGAGAGAGAGAGAGACAGAGACAGAGACAGAGAGACAGAGTTTTATGTGCATATACATGTATGTAGAAGTGCATAAAGCTCAGTCTTTTGTTTTCTCATTTGGTTGTTTTATTATAGAGACTTCTATCTGACTGTCATCGACCCATCGGCTTTCTATGAACTAAAGATGTGTGTGTCTATTGAATATGTGTGTGTTGCAAGCACTAAAGATGTGTGAAAATAATAGACAAGTTTTATTTTGGATGCAATTCTGAAGAGACTTCTGTAGATACATATGCATGGACTATCTCCATCGATGAGAGCAGGATGAAGGTCATTGTTGAACTCCCCCTTCCTACTAACGCAAAGGGTGTCCAACGAAAAATGGGACATGCTGGTTTTTATAGGAGATTTATCTTTGAGTATGTTGACATAGCCCGGCCATTGTGTCGTCTATTGATCATTTTCATATGGACCGAGGAATGTCAACACTCTTTTGAACGACTCAAGAAAGCACTTATGTCAACACCCATTCTATGAGCTCCCAATTGGGAACTGATCTTTCATGTGCAAATCAAGAGCTGCAAGGATGACATGCAATAAGGGAGATGAACCAAAGTCAACCAAGCTATATACTAGGGAAATGATAGTGGGCAGGGGTGCGAGAGCATTGAAGCTAAGTTGAAATAGGGGAGGTTGATGGTTGGAAATAGTTGAAGTGATACATTTGTGAATAGGATCCAGAAGGATTTCAATAGATACAGGGCGTCGTGTAGCCCAAAAATCTATGGCGAATCGGTGATGCCTTGCACCCAGTCAACCATACCCACATCATAAGAGATAAGAGCAGTTGCAAGCAAGAGATGAGCACTCACAAAACTTTTATCTACTCTTCTTTTCATCTGAAGTTCTTCCCATTTCTCATACAAGGGATGAGAAACCTTGAACGACTTCTTTTTTAGAATTTACCTAAAGCGAGTCATGGGTTTTGCCTCATCTTGGATGTAGTCAGAACGATTGGCAAAGGAGAGCCTTTCCTGCAATTCAGGTGGGCTCTCGCAAATACATCCAGGTTGGGGGTGACTCCAGGGCTTCGTTAATGATTATTATGAGACAACTTCATGCTTGACAAGAAATCTATTGATGGATAATCCCTCAAAGTCAATGGTGGACAATCGACTTTGAGGGATTATCCGTCAATAGATTACCAGCTTCATCACTAGGAAAGTCACTTCCGTTAATAGATGACCTTCAACACTAGGAAAATCACTATCATAAGGAACCAATTCACAATGGCATAGTGTCCATGAATGGTGGAGCTTGGCATGGCAGTATCTAAGGAATACTAGAACATCCTTCTCTACTTTCCATGCAGTTTTGTCTTCTACATAAGATTGATAGGAATATGCTCCTATAGAATAAGGCCTATTTCTTGCCTACTTTCCCATTCTTTCCAACTATACTCCATTGAGGTTGAGTTATAAGGTGTCATCACTAGTGACTTAAGATTTCCTTGAAGGTTTCCACCATTGCTTGGTCATGAGTTAGGATTTCCTTGAAGGTTTCCACCATTGCTCGTTCATGAGTTAAGATTTTTTTAAAGAAATGAAGAGAGAGAGAGAGAGAGAGAGAGAGAGAGACTTCTTGAAAAAATTATTTGCATGTTGTATTGTAGGGACTCCCGTCCAATTCATCTCCATACGTACTCTTCATACCACCAGTACCTCCCTCTCGCCCTCCATTACTCGAGGTGGTCCTTTTTATTTTTTGTGTGTGTGTGAGAGAGAGAGAGAGAGAGATTATTCAAGTGTATTCTTTATCTTTACTTTAAAAAAATCTCGATGTGTAATTGATGAATGACATGTGATTTTTAATGAACGCACAGAATTTGAAAGATAAAATAGGATATACATGGAAAGAAGATAATTTATTTGAATTTTCACTCTCACATGTGTACGCACACGCACACACACACACATGTTACACCAAAAGAGAACATCAATACACAAATGCAACCCCAAAACAAAGCTTTTGACTCATATGAACCATCCATTAGATGGTTGATTTAATAAGCGTGATATTGGCACATTGAATTATGTGTAGTCCTATAATGTGAGCATGGCATAATAACATATGTATGTATTAATCTCTATGTATGTATATGTTAACCTCTCTCTCTCTCTCTCTCTCTCTCTCTCTCTCTCTCTTACACACACACACACACACACACACACACACGTGTACACACACTCACACACGCACACGCATGCATGTTGGCTCTTTCCCATGGCTTCCGTAGAGAGAGCAGGGTATTCTCAGTATGCAACGTTCCGAGGCTTTTTGTCACCTATAGAAATTTCATTGTTGTCATTTGTAGTATAAGTGTAGCTTAGGACCTCAGGTCATATTCCGATGAGAGGCATAGGATTAAGTGTGGTAAGCAAACATAGTGCATGCATGTGTGAAAGGGACGTGCATCATCATGATTGGGGGAATGAAGGCTTTCACCTTCATTAAGGGTTGAAGGGTTTAGGAGGAGTTTGAGGGTTAGAGGAGGTTCAGGGTTTAGAAGGAGGCTCCAAGGTTTAGAAGGAGGTTCTAGGGTCTAGAAGAGGTTCAGGTTTCAGAAGGAGCAGGGAGCATAGGAGTGGGAGAGGAAGAAGGTGTAAGCCTCATGGGGGGGAAGGAGAGAGAGGAGAAGGGAGGAGGAGGGAGGAGGAGGAGGGAGGAGAAGGGAGGAGGAGAAGGGACGAGGAGGAGGAGGGAGGAGGAGAAGGGAGGAGGAGGAGGGAGGAGGAGGAAGAGGACTAGGAGGGGGGAGGGGGAGAGGGAGAGGATGGGTTGCAAGGTTGGAGGAGAGGGGAGGAGGAGTTGCAAGGTTAGGACATTCTTTTGGACGTGGAATGCAAGGAAGCATGGACACTTGGAGACAATTGCTTGGAATATCAAAGTAGAACTCAACACAATGCCCCAAAGAGTGTGGGCTTCATTCCATTATGGGGTATTTATACAAGTTGGAGAGCTTCTCTCTTTATATGTAGGAATTGTAAGACATTCTCTCTCTACATGTATAACTTGCATATAGAAGTTGCATGTAGGAGTTGCATGTAGAAATCACATGTAGGACATGCATGTAGGAATCGTATACATGTAGAACTTGCATGTAGAACATGCAAGTTGGATTCCTAAGAGGGATTATTCCTAGCCTTACGCAAGTATAAGCGAAGTTTGCCACTACTCTACACACACATTTTGTGCTACCTAAGTCCATGTTGGCATAGAGACAACATACTCCTAGATCCATTTTATTACCCATCCTCGGGTTATGGCTTATTTTGATTTTGGAGTTGGGATGCCATGCGTGTAGCCTAGTGTGGTTGTTGAGCTTGTGGCATGCCATTCGCTCCTGCTGTAATGCTTTTGTACCATAGAATTTTTGGTATGTAGTCAAGAAGCTTATCTCCACCTGAGGGAGGTAGAGGGCTGTGAATTTTGGAGGGGATCTCGTTGTTGCTAAGGCTGCAGACTCTATCATCAGATCTTCTTGGGAAGAGGTTTGGTGGGGGTCTCGTTGCTGAGACTGGCAATTCTTGCTATCTTGCATTCATGTTGGATGCGATTGTAGCCAGATCATTGAACTTGTAGGAGACTTGTAGGTCAGTTTGTATGCAAGTGTGATATTTGTGCATTTAGGAGGCGGCTATGATGTTTGGCGAGGGTCTCGTTGCTAAGGCTGCAGACTCTTTTGGCAATTCATCTTGAGTTTTGGCATAGCTTCTCGTCCTGCTTGTGAATTCATTGCATGCTTTGAGATTATGGAATGAAAGTGTGTGATACTATTATTAATGCAATCTATTATGTGCCTGTACAAAATCGTGTGAGTGCACGTGATCTATCGATTAGGTAGGAACTAACTATATGCTTATTTGTGGGATTTCATAGGGCAACTAAGACTCAATCATCCCTAAGTGGAAATTGATTAGGTCTTCCTAAATGTGCAAAAACGTGCATATGCTAGTGAGTGTGCGTGTAACAATCTAGTGCTAACTATTGAAGACTTGGGGTTCCCAAAATTCATTATTGTCAGGGATGGCTTGCGTGTTGATGTAGTATCATTTCAATCAGCTCTCATTCACGGTTGTGTTGAATTGGACCCCATCCAATGTTTCTAGCAGCACAGCTTCGATGGCATTAGGGGAGAAATGGGGTCTCAAAAGGGCCTCATAAGAAATGGATTAAGAAATGGAGTCCTAATGAAAGGGCCAAGGTAGGTCCCAAAAAGTCCTAGCCCCCCATCACTTAGGTGGGTTAAGCCCAAAAGTTACCAGGTCTTACACAACTCTTACTCCTAGGTGGGAACCAACAAATTCAAAATTCAAAATTCGAATTTTGAATTCCCTCCCTCCTTCTCTCTCCTCCCTCCCTCCCTCCCCCTCCCCCTCCCCCCCTGGGGTGCCAACTCAATATGTAATATGTTACTACCCTCATCCAAAATCTAGGGTATGGGGGGGACAAGGTCCATATATAATATGCATGGATTTCCTTCGAAAAATTCAAATATGTGAGGGAAAAATATAAAAATTTCATGTCCCCCCACCCTCAAAATATAAGGTATATACCTTGAAAAATATGCAATATTTTAAGATTTATACATATTTTTCATAACATGTGATGCCCAAGGGGGGGGTCTTTTGGATGAGGGGGGGTGAAACAAAAAATACACTAAAATATGAAAACCCATCTCCTTTCAAATTAATGTAACTTTTTCATGTGTTACCCAAATTTCAACTTGTAAAGACATATTTGAAGCTCTTTTAGTGTAGAACACAACCATGTTAATTTGAACACTTTCTACTCATGGCATATTGTTAAATTCATCTCGTACTCAAGATTTTGTTGGGTTTTATTACTAAAGATAGTTGGTGCCCCAGGCCTCCCCCTCCCTCCCCCTCCTCATGCCCTCCTCCCCCTCCCTCGTCCTCCCCCTCCCCCTTCCTCCCCCTCCCCCTCCCCCTCCTCACTCCCTCCTCCCCCTACCCCTCCTCACTCCCTCCTCCCCCTTCCTCCTCCTCCCCCTCCCTCCCTCCTCCACGCCTGCTCCTCCTCCCCTCCCCCTCCCTCCCTCCTCCATACCTGCCTCCCTCCCTCCTCCATGCCTCCTCCTCCTCCCCTCCCCCTTCCTCCTCCTCCCTCTTGCTCCTCCCTCCTCCCTCCCTCCTCCTCCACGCCTACTCCTCCTCACCCTCCACACCTGCTGGTCCACCCCCCTTCCCTCCTCTTCAATTGCTGGTCCTCCCTCCCCCTTCCCTCCTCTTCAATTGCTGGTACTTCCTCCCCCATCCCTCCTCCTCCTCGCCCTCCCTCCTCTTGCATGCTTCTCCTTCAAGCCTGCTTCTCCACACCTTCTCTTTCTCTACAGTCCTTTACTCATGGCACCATTCGAGGACGTCTCCAACAAGTACTAGGTTCACTTAGAGTTGGAGGCTGAATATGCAAGCACACGTAGTCTAGGATTGAGGGGAGCTTCCAAAATCCACAGTCTTTGCTCGCAAGGAAAGAAGCATCTCAACCTTTGGGTAGAAGGATCCTTGTATTCTTTAGATCTTGCCAACCAAAAGAGCCCTCCTTTCCATACAATGCATGAGCTAGTTTGGTTTTTTGGAAATGGACATGTGGGGTTGCTTGGTTATTGCAATCAGTTAAACAATGCTCAGTCAATGGCTATGCAAGCAAGCAAGATGCGCAGAGCCCAAGCAGAGATGCTAGCACATTTATGAAATAGCACTATTGTTGCAATGCATAACTCTATGCAAGATTTTCAAAGGATGAACAAGGATCTTCATGATAAAGCCAAAGCATTGGACTTGGAGCGAAATGCATTGGACTTGCAGTGACATAAATTAGAAGAGTCACTCTATAAGCTAGTTGAGTCCAAAAAAGGCTTGGAAAGATCTATATACAATCAAGTTCAACGAGCCATAAAGAAGGAACGAGAGAAGGCAGAAGAATGAGTGCAAAAGATGAAAGAAACACCTTTGGGATTGAAGGATAGGAAAAGAAGGTACTTACATAACATGGATGCATTGGCACCCACTGGTGGCGCTAGAAAGAGGAGAGTCCGAGCTACAAGGTTGGTTATCAAATGTTCCAATGAAATTGCACTCTTTTGTGCTACATTGTTTGTGACTAAGTTTTTCTTGTATTCTTCTTTAGGAACTTCATGGAAGATGTGATGGGAAGAACGGACGGGGATGATATTGACTGTTCATATGCTCTAGCTAGTTTATTGAAGTCAAGCGATGTCATTGGGATACTAAGGGACCCAAGACACAAGCGCCTATGTGTGCAAGTTGTTGAAGAGGTGATGAAGGACTTCAAGGATATTGTGGACGCAAAGCAGATGCTTGCAGCTTGTGATACTGCTGGTGTAAGTAGTGAATCTTACACATTTGTTTTTCAAAAATTTCAAGTCTACTATTTTGGGAAAGTATAAGAAGTCTACAGTGCCCCTACCCACACCTTGGTCTGTGAGATGTGCACGGCGAGAAACAAACCAACATGCAAGAGAAATGCTTGGAGGGTACCATTGCGTAAGGGGCACAATGACTTGGAAGAGTAAAAAGAAATCTGGCTTGCAAACCTTTGAGATGAATGCTTTCAACAATGTCTACTTAGATGTTGAGAAACTGCAACAAGCAATGATCAAATTCTATGGCATGAGAGAAGATGGTAAGAGGAAATCCATTATAGCATTGCACTTTACTTAGTTCATTTCCTATATCATGTTTATCCTAACAATTTCTCTCTTTTGTTGTATAGATTGCACTGGAGAGCTCATATTTGTCATAAAAATGGATGAAGCTCAATTGGTGAAAGAACACTAGTTAGAGAGAGTGAGCATCTACATTATGAATAAAGCCTTAGCCTTTGTTCAAGCGAACGAGGAAGTAGAGCAAGATTTCTCAGTGCAATCAAAGAAAGATATATGGTGGCTTGTAGCATTTGAGACTCCAAAAGAGTGCCATGAGACATTGAAGTGGGTTCTAGATAGACATGAATTCCATCGATGATCCGAAGACAAGAGGAAGGGCAAACACTAACAGTTGATGGCCATGGAACATTTCGAGTTGAATGGCCTCTTGTTGGTGATTTCAAAACCCTAAAGTGCTTGCATGGTTGTGATACAGGGGCAGATGCAATGAGCACATGCCTTTATTACTTGTGTTCGCAACGTAAGCAAAAGGCTGGCTTACAATGGGAGAATGGCATTCTATCTTGCAGCCAAACGCAAGCTCCAATCCGATAATAATGATCAAAAGTGGGATCCCATCTTTGTTATTACAGAACCATGTGAGTTAGCAACAGTGACCTAGAGGGGTGTGCGAGGGTAGGTTAACTGCAAGGGTTGACAGTTCAGATCTCCAAGCGGTTGTGGTCTTCAACGGCTACTTCTCTAACCGTTATCTAGATGGTTCTGTATGCATGCTATTACTAGCATTCCGAGGTCATTGTATACATAGATGTGCAAGCTATTACTCTGGAATACAGTGTTCTATCATTCCTGTACATATCTGTATTCCGTTCTCGTGGATGTTACGTGTATTGTTTGTCTATTGTTATGAAAAAATCTAAGAAGAAAATGTCCAAATCAAAGAAGTCGGATGACAGTGAAGAAGATTCGGATACAACCAGTTTGAACGGAAGGTCTGAACGTACCAGTTCAGAGGATTCCGACTCAAAAAAAGCAAAGATGAAGACCCAGAGAGCCTTTAAAGGGGGTAAGGGCGTGCGAGTGGTTTTCGGAGAAGGATCCATACCTAAAGGCTTGAAGGGTATATGGTGCACTCACTACCGCAATCATGGTCACTCCGCAGTCGAGTGTGCTCTTAACGTGAATTGGTGCGTGATTTGCTTGACTAATACATTCAACACTGTGGGATGCCACTACAATGGGCATGGCCAGAGAGCAGTTGGTCAGTAGCAAGATGCAGCTGCATCTTTTGTGCAAGAAGAGCCGCAGCAGCAAGCGTTCTAGTCCTAGCAATAGATGTTCCAATGAGGCAGAGGTGGCGGTGGTTGTGGACATGGACGTGGAGGCGGGGGTCGTGGTTAGAATCGACAAAAAACCTATCTGTTTTGCTTGGGCGAAGGCCATTGGTGAAATGAATGCCTGGAGGCTCAGGAATGGGATCGGCAATGTGCGGAGCAGTAAAAGATGTCCGGGAAAATGCCTAGCACTTCAATGGTACACATTGTTGTTGGTGATCCGTTGGTGTGGCCAGAGATTAGCATAATCACCCGTGCTAGTACCAAGTTGTGAGGACTGACTCGCAAGAATGGTGACAAGATGCTGGATTGGTCAGCTCAGGAACACATTTGATGTTAAGTCTGTGAGTTGGTGACGAAGGAGCCACCATTGATGTCTTTGCCAGAGTCCGCAATGACACCCAGTGAGGCACGTAAGGTGCAGTTTGTGAAACCAATTGTTCAATCAAAGGCAAAGACTCAAGCCAAGTTCAAGTTACACTTCCCAGAAATCGTCCGAAGGCGGTCAAAGCAACTCTGTTGTTGGTCGCTAACCAAGCTAAGAGGCAAGCAAATTCTATGAAGAGAGTGGGAGAGAAGTAAGGAGTCTCACTTGCAGCTTTCTCACATACACAATGGGGGAATACACACAAAGGTGGAGGCTGAAAACAGTTTTCCTCTTCTTAGTTGTGAAAGCCAAAAGAACTCTCTCTAAGTACAAAAGGAATAGGTGAACCCTATATGTGGGTCTCAAACCAAACTTAGCTAACCTAGGTGGTATACTAACTGAGCCACTAACTAGAGTACATCAAGATAGCTGTCATCCAGCTATTATTCATGGGCGGTGTACCAATCGCATATGCAGCTAACAAGTCGGTGACATAAATGCACAACAGTCACCCTGGCATATCACGAGTCGAGCTCGATATCTCAACACTCCCCCTCGAGCTCAATCCCAATTCCTGCACACCAAGCAGGTCTTTGAACTTGTGCAGCTTCTCTGCATCTAATGCCTTCGTGAATATGTTAGCTACCTGATCCTCTGTGCTAACATAAACTAGATCAATAAAACCTACTTGAACCTTCTCCTGCACATAGTGATAATGCACCTCAATGTGCTTTGTTCTAGCATGATAGACTGGGTTATTTGCCAAGTGTATACTGCTCATGTTGTCACAATAAATGACAACTGGCCCATCTGTAGAGTGATGCATATCATGAAGTAGCCTACACAACCAAGCTACCTCACATGCAGCCATGGCTGCACCCCTGTACTCAGCCTCTGTGCTCGACAAGGACTTTGTAGGATGTTTCTTGCTGCTCCAAGTGACTGCGGCACTCCCAAAAGAGAACACATATCCACTAGTAGATCATCTATTAGAAATACTACCAGCCCAATCAGCATCAGTGTATCCATGCAACTGTATCTGAACCCCGGTCTCATAAAATAGTCCATATTGCAATGTGGACTTCACATACCTCAGTATGTGTCTAGCCGCATCCAAATGTGGTTTCCTTGGAGCCTGCATAAACTGACTTACCAACCCAACAACATAGCTCAAATCTAGCCTGATAATAGTCATATAGATCAAACTTCCTACTATGCATCTGTACATAGTAGGGTCTTCCAGAAGCTCACCTGCATCTGCGCTCAGCTTCACATTCTGCTCCAAAGGAACTGAAATAGGCTTAGAACCTATCATCCCATAATTGGACAGCATGTCCAATCCATACTGCCTCTGCAAGAGCCATATCCCACTTGTGGATCTAATCACCTCAATGCCCAAGAAGTAACGCAACTCTCGCAAATCCTTCATCTCAAACTTCTGCTTCAATAGCATTTTCACATGAAGGATATCTTCACCACTATCACTTGTGATGATCAAATCACAAGCAGCATAATGCCTTTCTCTGTTTTTCTCACATAAAGTGAGAAATCTGCCTTGGAAATCTGAAAGCCAATAGTGACAAGATACTGTCCTATCTTGTCAGACCATGCTTTGGGTGCTTGCTCCAAGCCATACAAGGCTTTCTTCAACCTGCAAACAAACTCAGGATGAATAGCGTGCACATAACCTGGTGGCTGCTCCATATAGACCTCTTCTTGCAAATCACCATGCAAGAAGGCATTCTTTACATCCATCTGATGTAAAGACCATCCCCTTGATGCAACCATAGCAATGACTGCTCTTATAGTTGCCATGTTTGCAAGTGGACTGAATGTTTCTTATATGTCTGTGCATACCTCTTGACAACTAATCCTGCCTTGTATCTGCTCACAGAACCATCTACATTGTGCTTCACCTTATAAACCCACTTGCAGCCAATTGCATTCTTGTCTTTAGGCAAAGGCACCGATTCCCATGTAGCATTTGCTTCCAAGGCATCCCTTTCTTCATCCATTCCTTTCTCCCATTTTTCTTTTCCCATGGCTTGCTCAAAAGAAGTGGGTTCTGGTTCGTGTATCACTTTGACATATAGGCATAGTGAATGGCTATAAATCCATCATATTTCAGCCTATCCACAAGATACTTAACTTTGGTAGACCTGCGCAGAATAGGCTCACTACCAAGTGCTCTCAAAACATCCCTTGTCTTCCTTACTCCAGGTGTAACAACAGAAGGAATACCCAACTCATCATCAAGGCTCTGTTCTGAGCCACTGTATTCACCATCCACATAAGAGTGACCTACATTCACATCAACCATGGGCTGATCTACTTTCTCTTTTCCCTTTCGTGATACTTGCATACCACTATCTGCATTGCTTTGAGGAGATTCTCCTGATCTCAATCTGCCTGTCCATGGCGAAGCATGTGAACCACTGCTAGAGGACATTACAAGTCCATTAATATTTTGTGATTGCTGCTGTGAATTCTGTGCAGCATTACCATTTTGTGCATCTACATCATAATCACATTTATTGGTTTATATCAGCTGCTCATCTCATGAAAAACACCTAGAGTGTCTAGGCCAGCTGATAGGTTTGTTCCAGGGGTAGACTATGTGATGCTTACTGATTGCGGGGAGCCTTCTTGCTACAGAGAGGCTATGATGCGTGAGGATCAACGCAAGTGGGAGTATGCTATGCAATCAGAGATGAGTTCACTTATGAAGAATAAGACTTGGGACTTGGTTTCTTTGCCACATGGAAAGAAAGCATTGCCATGTAAATGGGTCTACAAAATGAAGGTCACAGGTGATGATGTGCCTAGGTACAAGGCCCGTTTGGTTGCTAAAGGGTTCAAGCAAGAGAAGGGTGTGGACTTTGATGAGATATTCTCTCCGGTTGTGAAGATGACCACACTTAGATGCATGCTTGGACTAGTGGCAGTAGAGGATATGGAGCTTATGCAGATGGATGTCAAGACAACTTTCTTGCATGGGGATCTGCATGAGGAAATTTATATGGTTCAGCCGGAAGGCTTTGAAGAAAAGGGCAAAGAGCATTTAGTTTGCAAGCTGAAGAAGAGTCTCTATGGTCTTAAGCAAGCACCTAGAGAATGGTATCAGAAGTTTGATGCTTTCATTCGGTCCCAGGGTTTTAGAAGGAGTGAAATTGATCACTGCCTCTACACTAAAAGGGCTAAGGATAATAGCCTGATAATCCTGGCACTATATGTGGATGATATGCTATTGGCTAGCAAGAATACTTATGAGCTAGATGCATTAAAGGGCAAGTTGCATGAGGCCTTTGATATGAAGGATTTGGGATTTGCAAGTCATATTCTTGGTATGTGCATCACGCGTGATCGGAGTAGGAAACTCCTTTGGCTTTCACAAAAAGAGTATGTTACAAAAGTATTGCAGCATTTCAATATGGAGGGGGGGAAGGCAGTGAGTACTCCATTGCCTCCATATGTGAAACTGAGTCATACAGATAGTCCCAAATTAGATGAGGAAAGGGCCATGATGGCCAAGGTTCCTTATGCATCAGTAGTTGGGAGTCTTATGTATGCTATGATAGCTACTAGACTAGACATTGCATTTGCAGTGGGAGTTGTTAGCCGGTATATGGCTAATCCAGGAAAGAGGCATTGGGAGGCAGTTAAGTGCATCATGAGGTACATGAAGGGTACCAAGAAGATGTGCATCTGCTTTGGTAAAGGAGACATGCGTGTACTTGGGTACACAGATTCAGACTATGCAGGGCATGTGGATAGTAGGAGATCCACTTCTGGTTATGTGTTCACCTTTGCAGGTGGTGCAGTGTCGTGGATGTCTCACACACAGAAGTGTGTTGCTTTGTCTACCACAGAGGCTGAGTATGTTGCAGCCACAGAGGGTTGCAAGGAGGCTATATGGCTTGATCGGCTAGTGGGAGATTTGGGGATTCATACAGGTGTACCGACATTGCATAGTGATTCCATGAGCGCTATTCAGCTAGCACGGAATCCGGTCTTTCATGCAAAGACCAAACACATTGAGGTCAGGTACCATTTCATCAGGGAGGTACTTGAGGACAAGCGCATAGAGCTTGTCAAGGTTCATACAGATGATAACCCATGCTGACGAAGAGTCTACCTAGTCAGCGGTTTGAGTATTGTCGTGTATTGATGGGAATTAGATAGTATGCTCACTGGTTGTTCTCCCTTAAAGGTACATTGTCCTTTAAGTGGGAGGTTGTGGGGGTTAAAGGTCATTGTGCCTTAACCCCGGTTATGTACAATACTCAAACACATATATAAATGAATGAAAAATAAGATTAGGGTGGTTCTGCACCCACCAAAACTTGTGGCTCTCTGTCTCTCTCTCTCTCCTTCTTCCATTCTTGCTTCCGTTGAGAGCACTCTCAGATTGTGCATCATATGTGGACATGTGTGCATCCCTCATTGAAACCAGCGTCTTCAAGAGAAACTCTTTCATTGTCTGGTATTCGGAACCTAAAACCCCGGGATCTTTGACACTTGTGTCAACATCAAATCCAGCTAGGACTTCGAGTGCCTCATCCTCTCATAGTTAAAAAACAACCTCTTTGTCATGGATGAATACATACTCTTCTCCATCAATGATGAGGGGGGACAAGGACCATAAGTCTGCTTCTGGGTCAATGATCTCCAATGTAGATTCTTGCTCGACATTGGGGGCTCTTGAAGTAGGCTCAATGCTTGAGCTGCTTCCATCTCCTCTCTTGCATGGTCAAGACTCTCTTCCATGTACATGTCAGAGGCTAGTCTAGGGACGAGGATAACAACAGTTCTACTAGAGGGGGTGTTGGATGATGAGGCTTCTTCCTCTAAATTTCCTTCTTTGAGAAAAAAGATGAATGTCATCTCCCATGAAAGGAATTTAGTGCTTGTATTTCCCACGGTCCTCACTTCTAGGATGTCTTTTACTTCTACTATCCTAAATCCTTCCTCTATAAGATTATTCCAAAAGCGAGCCAAGCGCTTTCCAAACTTGGGTTCCTCTAGGAACAGATACTTGATGTAATCTATGGGAACCCATCTCTTTGAAGAGTGGTCAACTTGTATAAGCAAAATTTGTGAACTTCTCTTGCATGTAGAGAATGAGATCTGAGAAGTCATCCTTGGCTCGCATATATGTGCCTAGGACATCTAAAGTCCTATCAAACACTAAAAGTAGCTCTTTCTCACGACCTACAAATGCAGTTCGCGAGATGAAATCATGGAACACAGCTCTAGTTGAATCCATGGCAAATAGCGACTGATGGAGTGAATAACTTTTGAGGGTGGGAGTTTCTATGGCTCTCTAAATGTGAAAGTGAGAATGTGATGTAAAAAGGGCTCTTACCCCTTTATATATATCAAAACCCTAAAAATTAAAACTAATCATAAAATCCCTAAATTTTTTGAAAAACATTTACATTGAACCGAAAGGAGAAAACATCAAACGAAATAACATTTCAATTTAATTGTCCATCATCTTTTGAAACAATAACTAGGATTTGATAAAAAATAAATGCTGCACTAGTCAAACACATTGTTAACAATCTTATAGGAGGAATGAAATTGGCACTATGCATGCACTTCTCCACACGGCGACTGATCTTACCACCATTTAAGGTAAAGTAGAAGGACTCTGACATGCCGTCCTTCATGATCAATAGGTGCTCGCACATCCCTTAGAGTCCATTGCGATGTGACATTCACATTCTTGACATCTCCCTCTTCAACATCAATAGACAAACTTACCCCCATATTGTCTTCATCATTAGAGTGTAGGGGAAGCCATCGGCCATTTTGTTTCTTCCAGTGCATGTACTAAAAAGCTAAATACAACATTTGGCATGACAAATGGTATCTAATAATCACATTGTCTTTACATGGGTGACATTGAAACACATCACCCTTTTGGTCACCTGACCCGGTTCCCCGATTCATCCCAAGTAAATCTTCAAGAGCATTTTCATCTACAGGCTTGCAAGACCACATAGATTTTGTTCTATGCATATGTATATTCTAAAACAAAGAAGTAAAAATGTGCAGAGTCATAAACCAAGATAAACTTGCCCATTTGGATCCAAATGTAAACTTCATGGCCATGCCCACATCCCTTGCAATATTGTCCTTATATGATTGCAATGTCCTCGAGTCCACATTGCTGCAATCCATGTCTTGAAGTTGTGGTGGTGCAATGGTTTGCAGATGGCCATAGCTTGATGATGTCATTGGAGTGATGTATGTTGCATTATACCAATACACATTCTTCATTTGCAAGGAGGCCAACTTCTCCCCTGCATGCATTTGCTTACCTAAATCCTCATGAATCGTAGTGAACTTATGTATGAATGATTCAATCGGTTCCCACTCCTCGAAGTCCAAAGGGAAAACATTTGCCACCATGAATAAGAGATCTTAGAAACGAAACACAAAATTTCCAAATGGAATCATTACACTTATGGTTGAAAAAGGTACATAGATAGAAAGGCTCACAATGTGATGGTATCCTAGATTGATTGAATGATGGAGGAAGGTGCATATCTTTTCCCATATAAACATGTTGCACTTTTGTGAGCCATCCTTTCTTCCCAAACTTGAACTTCAAGATGTGCCCCTTCCACTCATGCAAGATATCACCTCTCTTGCTCTTGGGAAGCTTATGTGGACCTTTGGCCAATCCTTTCATCACTATCCAGTCATTTTAAGCTATAGGTGCAAGGGATCCACTCATCCAATGCATTTTTGGTGTTGTGGAAGACACAAGAGGTCACAACATTGCATGGTCTTGTAGCCTTGCTCCTCACCATGCTTGCAGAGGTTGCAACAGAAAGAATGGGACTCCTACATAGGGCAATGCAACTCGAACACAGGCTCAAAAGAGGGAGAAGGAGAGGGATAGAGCTGCCAGCAACAGAGGAACATGAGAGGGAGAAGGAGAGGGACATATCAGCTCCAATAGAGGCACAAAAGAGGGAGATGGATAAGGACAGAGCAACACCAACAGAGGCACAAAAGAGAGAGAGGGGAGAGGGAGAGAGAGAGGGGGGGGCAGGTACACAACAAATGGAAGAGAGAGAGAGAGAGAGAGAGAGAGAGAGAGAGGAGCTGGAGCAAGCAGGCCATAGCAGGCAGGAGGGAGCAGAGAAAGGGGGGAAGAGGGCAAATGCGTGGGAGGCAATTCAAAAATGGAGGGAATTGGTAGGATGTACCAGAATAGTGGGGGGCAGAGGCCCTAGAAAGAGGGAGGGGAGAAGAAACATCCACCACAAGGGGCCTACCATCCCATTGAAGGCAGATTAGGGCTCATGTGGGGGAGGTGCACCTGGTAGGAGGGTCAAACATGGGTTAAGAGGGGGGGATGGTTTGGGTGGTCCCTAGTGTAAGGGGAGCAACCAATAGGGGCTCTTTGTAGGCCTGCCCACCATCCACCTCAACATACCATTGCCCCACACCTTCTAGCACTCTCATTGGTACACCTCAAATCCCTCTCTAATCCCTTGAAATTAGGAAACACTAATTGAGGCCCTTTTGAGATCCCATTTCTCCCCTAATGGATTCATTTTTCCTACTCAATAAAGTCCTTGACCTAGATACTTGAGTTTTCCCTTGTGTACTTTGGCATTGTATAATAAGACTAGTTCACCTTCCTTGATGTCTTTGGCTTTAAGGTTTTGTCAATGAGGTAATCCAAGAACTCTTGTGTGGTTTTACGGTAATCCATAGAAAAAGCACACCCTACTACCCCCAAGGGAATGGACAGGCTGAATCCACCAACAAATTATTATGCATACAGGGAGTACACATTTTCAATTGGTGTATGGCCTTGAAGCTGTGGCCCCACTAGCATTTGTAATACCAAGCCTATGCATAGCAGTACAAGAACACATGGGATATCATGCATCCCTGAAAGAAAGACTCTATTAATTGGAAAGGCATACAGAGACCAGATTAGTCACCTACCATGCCATGACAATAGAAAAATGCAAAAGAAAGGCATGGTTTGAGTGCCTCTATCCGACACAATTTCAATGGGGCATTTGAATCGGGTGATCACATTCTCGTATAAGAATCTTGCTGTGCTTCTGGCATCTGCCTTTCTAACTGCTTTAGCTTCAGCCCATTAGCTTCAGCCCATTTGGTAAAGTAATCAATGGCCACAGTGATGTAGTGTGCATGTGATCCCTTTGCTGCTAGATGGATGGGACCCACATAGTCAATCCCCTATTTTCAAATGGTTTTTGTGCAACAACTGTTGTTAGGGTATTGAAGTCTTTGTGTTGTGGTTTAGTAGTCTGTTGGCATACATCATAGCCTTTGACATATTCATAGGCATCTGCCCAAAGTTTTGGCTTCATGGACTTCACTCAGGATTGGCATGATCTCATGAGGCATTACACATCTTCTTGAAACTTGGTCCTTGCCCATCTTGTACAGTTGTCCTATAATGAGTCGATAGGGTACAGCTTTTAAAATTAGTTTTTTGGCATCCACTGCTTTCATTTTAGCCTGACATGTGCTATGGGTACTAGGTGGCATAGTATCATTAACTAATTTTTGAGGCTCTTGGGGACTTTCTTTTTCTGAAGTCTCTTGATCGAGCTTCATCTGCACATGTGGCTTATACTTTCAAAACTTCTTATGTTGGGAGCTGTGGGGTAACTTTTCCTCTGGCAAAGTATTCCCAAGTAAGGCTTCATTTGTTGTGCATACTCCTTAAAGTCCATCAGGGGACCATTCAAGAGGAGGTGGCTCAGATTTTGAGGGAGCTGGCTTGGTAAGATACAATTCAATGATCCTAGTTTGGACTCATTCAAACTCATTGAAGTGTTCGGCCTTGGCTTTGCGGTGATATCCTCCTTCAGCTTTCTTGTGGAATCTTCTATTGTTATTCAACTTTGGGAAGCTCCATTAGAGCATGCAGAATGGCTAATTCATTGTCAAAGACTTAATCTTCAAATTGACCATTCTCAACCTCAGTTTCAAGGTCCCAAGGAAAATCTAAGTCCTTATTGGTATGGGTACCTTCTTCAGGTTCATTATTCCACTCGAGGTTAACCATAAAGAATGGAACCTCTATATCGATTGGTTCTTCATGTATGAGTGGAGGATCTATCTGCATGACCTTAGCATCAATTTGTGAGAAGATGGGGTCTAGTGATTGCCAATGCTTATATCCAATTATTGGCATTGCTTTGTGTATCGCCTATTATGGCATGCTATTGTAGGGGAGCTGATTTTCTTGAGATCGTCGTTGAGAGGTTTCATCCAATGCTCTAGGCACAATTGGTTTTATTGCTCCTGTCCCGACATTGACACTTACTGTGCTGTCACAATTTTGGATTGTCAGTCTATTAGTTCCCCAATCATGGAGGATTGATGCTTCACGCAACCAAGGACATCCCAGAAAGATCTGATAGGATTTCTTGGGGAGATCCAAGATTGTGAATGTTGACACGCCATTCACTATTCCCAAGGGTTTTGTCCATGAATCATCGGCAAGGTGTATGTTAAAATTAGCCTTTTGCATTAGTGGGAGACCCCATTCATTGTAGTGCTCCTTGGATAGAACATTTACACCTGCTCCACCATCCACTATGGCTTGGACTTCATCATATGCCTTATGGATCAAAGGAACAGTGATGTTGCATATGTCATCTCTCTCACCCATCTGCACAGGGATATCTTCTATGTCTTCCATAGGTGGAGGGGGATTTGCGAGTTCAATCCAGCCTTTGAAACTCTCCCAGAGATTGGGACAATTCCATAATAGGATTCCAATGGGAATTGAAATAGGGCAACTTAGAATGCTAGAGAGTGCGGCTCCTTCAAGTTGGCATGGTGGTACATTATGTTGCGGATTTTGTTGTTGGAACAAAGGCTCGAATGCAGTATCAATACTCGGTGGGGACAAGTCAGGGATTGGATCTTGTGCTTTGTTCTCAGCCTCAAATTGAGCTTGTTCCTTTTGTACCCATTGTTGAAGTGCTTGAAATCGAGCCTTCTCCACTTCTGCATTCGGGTATGGAGCTTCTTTATTTGAGGCTCGGGAGCTGATGTGGATGAGCTTGGCTGTTCATTGCTTGGTGGAGGTAGAGGCACTTGTGCTTTCTTTTGAAGAAGTCATTTTGATTGAATTGGAATATTAGGGTCCTTGGTGGCCTCTTTTTGCTGGCATGTAATTACATTCACAGGTTGTGATATTACGCTTGCTAGCCTAGACTATGATGGTCCACCCCAATAATGCCAATTGGGACGTCAGGCTTAGCCTCATTTTGTTGTGGGACCTTATTTTTCATGGGACAATCCATACAAGCATGGCCTATGCCACAATCTCTGTAGAGTGGTTGGAAGTAGCGGGGCTACCACGATGAGGGCACTCTGCGATCCAATGATTCTCCCCACAACTATAGCACTCGCTCGATGTGTATTGGGCTGAACTTGATTTGCATAGACTGGTATTAAACCTTATGCTCCTTCCACATAGTACACTAGGCACTCAACTTTATACTCGAATGGCGAATCCACTTCCTCGGCTTGAAGTTGTATTGGAACTACCGGAGGAGCTAGATTTGGCGCTCTTGGATATGGTCGTGGATTTGGATTCTTGAGTAATTGCGGGACTTGGGTCCAAATGAGAATAGGATGTAGCCTCAGAGCTGGGGGTGGTTGTGCAAGTGCTAGTTGCCGATACACTAGGATGGTGGGTGCCGGTTGGTATTGTTGAGGTCGAGGCGAGTTGTTGCACATGTTGAAGATGCAACTATTTTCATCATGGCCACGTACTACGTAGATATGGCACCACAACCTTGGTGATGGATTTGCTTGTGTAGTGATCTTGGCTCTTAGGAATGGGCATTCATTAGTTGTATGATTGGCCATGCAGTGTGGACACCATACATTTTCTCGCCGTGGATAAGTATGAGGTGGCGGTGGTTGAGACATGTGAAGCTTTTGTTCCATGGTATGCATCATTTCTTCTTTTAGCTTCATGGTCATGGCCTCTAGGTGATCTTCATTAGACGTTTCGACAGTGGACTTGGATTTTCCCTTTTTAGAGTGCTTATCTCATGCACTGGCTCTTCCATCATCACTGTTGGTGTTAGAGTTGGTCATGCCATCCTCGATGTCAATGGCTACCGCATGAACACCATTGAATGTTTCGTAAAATTGCTAATCTTTTTCATGTCTTTGTGGATTTTCTTCCTTAGGCCTGCAATGAACTAGGCCGTGAGGTACTTAGCATTGGGGCCTGGGTCACATTTGGTAATTAAGCGTTTCATCTTGCCCAGGTACGTGCGTACATCTTCTCACCGACCTTGTTCGAGCTTGCTTAGTTGGAGAGCGGGATCATCTTGTAATCTCTCCATTTAAAAGCACCTCTTGAATTTTATTTGTAGCAAGTCCCATGTGTCTCTTTCTTCCACTAGGAGGTCTAGGTACCATTTTGAGACTTCATCGGTTAAGGCCATGGGGAACCAGCCGACCTTGGTTTCATTGGCACCCCCTCGGCATGTGGCATCAAAATGCTAGAGGAATTGGGCTAGATTGCCCCTACCATTGTATTTGGGAAGTTTGAGTTTGCCCAAGGGGTGCCTATCTTGATTGTTATTATTGTTGCCAAAATTGTTGCAAGGGTTAAAGAAATTGTTCCCCTCCACTTTGAGTTCAAGATCCCCATCGTCGCGAC